>NC_067488.1:6166622-6239122 GCF_947179515.1 Apodemus sylvaticus
GGAGCTGACAGGAAGAAATGCCACAGACTTGCCTCTCACACAGCGCAGATGTCTGCTTCACTGTGTGTGAATGCAGTGCCACTGTGGACAACAGAAGGCAGACTGGTGTGGATAGTTCACTCTGACTTTACTCCTGGGAGGTGGGAACCTGAGAGAGGAGGAAGGACCCCTCCTGCAGGGAGGTTAGCCACACCCCACAGCAGCGACTTGAAGGTCCATGGGGAACCACACTAGGAATCGCCTCCTGTCAGATATGGAACCCTTAACCACTGACGAGGTAGAATGGTGGGCATTAGCCACTCTGCCTGCTTCTGTGTTTTATGCGCGCCTCACACATTGGAAGTTGTGAAATGATATGCCAAGTGGCTCACTTGTGACGAATGGTGTCAAATATGTCTGAATGACACTCGTGGTGACGCCCTCAGTTTACACTGCACAGCCATGTGACATCGGTCTACCAGACATTAACTAACCTTACCAAGGGAAGAGCTAGTGAGCAAAGAGCAAAACATCCCGCTGGTATGCTTCCAAGAGAAAGACATTGCAGAAATTGTTTGGCCTGGGCATGAAGCTTTAGGCCACCTCCCAGCACTGGGAAGACAATGGTTCTGACCTCAGGAATGAAGGATTTGGGCTAGGGACGTGGCAAAGTGGGCACGGTTAGTGTCCATGCTAGAAAGTGAAGCCGGTGCCCCAGGCATGCTGTGCATGCAGTCTGCCACCGAGCTGCCCCAAGTGTCTACACAGTTCTATAACCTGTGAGAAGCTCACATCCAGATCTCAAACTCTGGCTTTTGTACACAACTGATTTCTCACAGTCTGTGACACACACTATGCTGTGTGAAGCCAGTCCCAGCACAGACCAAGAGGCAGGTGCTAGGTCCTGGGGACGAGATGTGAATTTTCTGAGAAGTGGGGGATGGGGGCAGTGAGGAGGAGGGGGTTGGGGTAAGGGGGTGTAGTGTTTGTCTTGCGCTAGAGCTGTGGATCTCAACCTTCCTAGTGCTGAGACCCTTTAATACAGTTCTTCATGCTGCAGTGACTGTCAACCATAAAGTTATTTTCATTGCTATTTATAACTGTAATTTGCTACTCTTATGAGTCATAATGTAAATATCTGTGTTTTCTGATAGTCTTGGTGACCCCTGTGAAAGATCATTCACCTCTCAAAGGGGTCACAACCCAGAGGTTGAGAACCACTGCCCTAGTGCAGTCCTTATCAAAAGGAAGAGTAGAACATTCTAATGGATACCCTAGGAGTGGCACTGTGCTGAGGGGCCTTCCGGACTGAGGACAAGGTTTACAGTGTGGAGTTCTCGGCCCCAGGCTGGGGAATAGAGGGAGGGAGGGGATGGGACGGAAGGGGAGGGAGGGGAGGGAGGGGAGGGAAGGAAGGGAGGAGAGGGAGGACCTGGAGAAGGGGTTGAGGCAGACAGGCAGGGCAGAGCCAGGAGGGCAGAGAAGAGGGGACAGAGGAGGACATAAAGAGAGAAAGAGACACCGATCAGACCAGTAACACATGGGAACAGAGACAGAGAGAGAGACAGAGAGACAGAGAGACAGAGAGCAGTGCTTTTTATAAGCCACCTGGTACATCACTTGCTTTTGTATATGTATAGATTATATTATGTATAGATTACATAAATAAATAGATTTTTATTGAATGACAAAAACACTAAGAAATCCTGTGTACTCACACTGCGAGAGGACATTAGAACTTACGCCACCCAAACTGAACACACAGGCAGTGGAGGCCGGGAGTCTCACCTTCGCTGCCTTTGCCTTGCCCTGTAGGCTCTTATGTTTGTGGCCCTGTTTAAAATAACAGTGCCTCTGAGCTGAGCAAGGTGGTGGTGTGGGTGGGTCTTAGTCTCTGTGTATTCAGAGGCTGATTCTGTGCGGGAGATCTGGATTCAGTCCGCACACACGGGCACTGTGACGGATATTGAGGAATCTCCTGTGTCAGTGTGATGCAAAGAATGTTCCCCGATGAGGCAGGCAATGGTGGTGCATGCTTTAGTCCCAGCACTTGGGAGTTCGAGGCCAGCCTGGTTTACAGAGTGAGTTCCAGGACAGGCAGGGCTACACAGAGAAACCCTGTCTCTTGGAAAAACCAAAAACAACAATAACAACAACAAAAATCAAGAATGTTTCCTGATTATCTCTGATTGGTTAATAGAAGGATGAACAGCTAATGACTGGCAGAGAAGAAAGGCTGGACTTCTGATCCAGATGAGGGAGAGGGTCAGGGGAGTGGATCAGGGAGAAGGATTTGGCGGAAGCAGGTGGGGGTCTAAGAGGAGGAGGTGTTGGTGTTCTGTCTAAGCTCCACCCCACACCTACCTGGCAATAGCCAGGTAAGCCCCACCCCAGAGATTTGGCCCACTATAAGAGGGGCTGCTTGCCCCTCCTCTCCCTCTTTGCTCTCCACTCTCCCACATACTTTCACCTCTCTGCCCCTTGGGCTCCCCCCACCTCCATGTGGTCATGGCCGGCCTCCACTCCACTACTCTCTCTCTCTCTCTCTCTCTCTCTCTCTCTACCTTTCTCTACCACTAACTCCCATCCCCTACTCTGAATAAACTCTATTCTATACCATGCCTATGTGTGTGTGGTCCCTCAAAGGCAGAGGTGCCCAGGCAAGGGCCTGCCTGGACACCTTCCCCCCCCTGCCTAGCCACACTCCCCTAACCCCCTATCCTCTCCCTTTTAAGCCCCCCTTCAGGAAGACCATGAGGTGGAGAAGAAGGAAGAAGATTGGCCATGAGGTTTGCAGAGGAGGAGTCGCCAAGGAGCTCTCTGTGATTACAGACGGCTAGAGCAGAGTCGGAAGGAGCTAGAGAGCCTACAGGGCTAGGACTAGCTGCTCGTTATTGCTTTTAAAACTTGCTGAATAAATCTGTAGGTCTCCTACTCAATTATTTGGGAGCTAGCCTAGTTAGAAAAACCTCACTTTTCAATTTCATCCTATAGCGGTGCATGGTCACAGTCCTAGCACTCAGGAGGCCGGGGCAGGCAGATTGGGGGTTCAAGGCCTGCTTGAGTTGCATGGCAAGACCCTGTCTCAAAACAAATAGACAAACATAGCAATGTCTCTGCCCTTGGCTACTCACCGAAGCTCCCTTCTGAACAGGTGACCCTTAGGGCTCCAGCGACGCCCTAAGCACGGCCACTTCCCCAGGACGTGGACCGATATCGGCCACTCTGCTGACCGGATGTCTCTGTCTGTGAATTCTGGTCTGGGGTGTGAGCCACATCAAGCTGCTATTTTCTGACTGTGGAATGGGAGCCTCGTGAGCCATCCAGCTACAAGGACACGATAGTGTGCATAAGAACATAGATGCTCCCTAGGCAAGACGGAGCACCAATTCCATGACAAGGACACCGGCTGTCACCTCGAAGCTGCAATGGTGATGACCCTCAACCCAATTTGCACATCGAAAGCCCCCTGGGGAACTTGGAAGAAACCATCACCAGGGCTTCCACCCTCCCGAGAGATGCCCTTTTGCCTGTGGGTGCAGCGCGGTGACAGAACCTACTGAAAGCCTGTGGGACCCCAATGCCAGCTGGGGCAGGAGCTCTTGTGTAACTTCCTGTCTCTGCAACACAAAGCTGAGAAAAGTAAGGCAAGGGACGGGAGATTTGGGCGCCACTGCAGAACATTCTGCCCATGGCCACTCAGGGTCACCTCTTTCAGTCTGTGGCAGGACAGGGGCCACAGTCAGAGGAACCTGCTCATTTCATTGTGATCTGAAAGAGGGAACACTACACACACATGCACACATGTGCACACATGCGTGTGCGCGCACACACACATGCACACATGTGCACACACGTGTGCACACACACACACACACATACACATAAATGCACACTCGCCCCACCCACCAGTGGCTTCTTTACAATAGGCCCACTCCCTGAAGGTTGTACTGCCTCCCAATAGCTCTGTCATCTGGGGACCAAACCTTTTTTTTGTTGTTTTTTTGTTGGTTTTTTGTTTGTTTGTTTGTTTGTTTGTTTGTTTGTTTTTTGAGACAGGGTTTCTCTGTATAGCCCTGGCTGTCCTGGAACTCACTCTGTAGACCAGTCTGGCCTCGAACTCAGAAATTCACCTGCCTCTGCCTCCCAAGTACTGGGATTACAGGTGTGCGCCACCACCGCCAGGGTAACAGATGGTTGTGAGCCACCATGTGATTACTGGGAATTGAACTTAGGACCTCTGGAAGAGTCGTCTCTCTTAACTGCTGAGCCGTCTCTCCAGTCCCTGGGACCAAACCTTAAACACAGAGCCTTAAGGGACTTTGAAGATTCAAACCATATCAGGTCACCTCTCTTTAGGGTGCCACTGGGTCATTCCGTGGCCCACCAGCACCCTGACTCACTGAGGTGTGAACTATAAACAACAGCAGCAAAACAGATCTCTGCCCACAGGACAGAGATGTAAGCATGCTGTCTTTGGGGGGAAGCGAAACCTTGAGTGGCCATTTTACTTTGGATGCCGCTCAAGAAGGAAAGAATAGTGCTGTGTCCTCTCAAGGAGTCTGATGAGTGGCCGACCGCAATCTCTGTCTGGTGCTGGGCCACTTGGCCCTTCTCTGTCTTGCTTCACTTCTGGGGAAAATATCCTCTCTGTAGAAGGCTGCTCTCCACGAACTCAGCGCTTAGTGGTCAGAACGCTATTCCTGCATCTTTCCGCTCTCTGAGCACTGACAGACACTTTCAGGGTGGTCACGTGTCTGACTGGCAGCTATGACATAGATGCCTATGACTAACAGCCTACGGGACAGCTGCTGCAGGATAGCTGGTCACGCTGTGAACCCTGAGATTGTATTGTTTCCTGGAAAAACCTGTTTCTAGCTGTGGTGTGGCTCAACCCTAGAACACACCTTTAATCCAAAAGCTTTCTGTTTATTGTAAAGAAGATTAAGTAAAATCAGCCATAGGTAAAAAGGCAGAACAAGCAACCTGTTGACAGGTTGACAAAAACCAAACAAACAAGCAAAAACAAAGACAGAGTAAGAAGTCAGGAGGACAGATAGAGAGGCGCACAGGAAGTGGAGTGGAGGGACATTCAGTTTGAGGGGTTTTCGAGATGGTATGGAGAAGGGGAGCTGCCTTTGGGGGTGTCGGTGGGGGGAAAGGTCAGCTGGATGCTTTCTCTGTCTCTATAAGTTAACAGGCTTACACACCAGCATTTGACTTTCAAGTCTTCATTGTTAAAAATCAAATAATTGCGATTTTGTTTAAAATCAAGCAGCTCAGAAATAGAGCCCTTGTCTGGCTGTGTCAGCACCCACCAGGCATGGAGGGAGATTTAAGTATCTTCACATCCACCACATTGGGTTCAAAACATTGGGGTTCCCTGTCACAACCGGATGGGTAGACCAGAAGGGAAGGTGATGTCCCCCCTCTCTGGTCCTCAGGGGGAGAGGGGACGCTGAGCCCCACAGCTACTGATAGGTGTCTCCTTGATTTCAGCAAGATGACGTCTCCTGGCCTACTACCAGAGGCTCAGTGACTATGGCAGGCTTGCGACCCTGTCAAGCCAGTGGAAACTTGGGGTCTTTGGTAGTTGCTAGGGTGTTTTGAGCAGCTGTAGGAAGAAAGTGTACACTGGTAGAAAAAGTCACAAATTTTTCCTGCTCATTTTCAGTGCACAGCATTTTCTCTTTCCTGTGAATGGAGGTTGGAGCTGAGGCCCTGCGCTCCAGGAAGCATCTAAGGCGGCGTCTCACACCTCTGTGGAGTTTCTCAGGAGCTTCGCTGTGGAAACTCCACACACAGCTCTAAGGGTTGCTCTGTGCGGGTGCTGTGAAACACACAGGCTCTTAGTTATTTTGCTTTTATTCTTTAAATTTTAGAGTGAAATAGCCACAGTACAAATACCAGCATGTTAACTTTTTAAAATTTAGTTATTCAAGGACTGGAGAGATGGCTCAGTGGTTAAGAGCACTGACTGCTCTTCCGAAGGTCCTGAGTTCAAATCCCCAAAACCACACAGTGGCTCACAACCACCCATAAAAAAGATCCGATGCCCTCTCCTGGGGTGTCTGAAGACAGCTACCGTGTACTTACCTATAATAATAAACAAAATAAATCTTTTTAAAAAAAATTTAGTTATTCATTAGGTGTTTGGTGGTTTGGAGTTTTGTTTTATTTTGAGACAAGAGCTCATACTACCCAGGCTGGCCTTGGACCCTAAATTGTCTCGTCCCCAAGTGTTGCAACACCAAGCCTGGCAAAGTCACTTCTTAGTGCAGTCTCTGCAGCCTCATAGTCCCCATAGTGACCTGAGACCTTCCATTATCCATTTCCACTTTAAAAGTATATCTTATTTCCACCTCTCAAGGTTTTTTTTTTGTTTTTTTTTTAAGATTTATTTATTTATTTTATGTATACAAGTACACCATTGCTCTTTTCAGACGCACCAGAAGAGGGCATCAGATCCCATTACAGATGGTTGCTGGGAATCAAACTCAGGACCTCTGGAAGAACAGACAGTGCTCTAACCACTGAGCCTGGCTTGCACAGAGCCCTGGGTTAGCTCACAGCACCACATAAACCTGCGCGTGGGAGGTGAACGGAGGCGGGGGGTCAGAAGTTCAAGGCCAGCCTGAGCTCCAGGAAATGGTTTTAGAAATGACCGGCTCTCACTCCTTCTCTCTGTTCTGTAGGCGGGCTTGTCCAGAAAGGACGTCTATGTACTTGTGTTGTTTTGAAAGAGTCTCACGAGCTGGAGAGATGACTCAGCGGTTAAGAGCACTGACTGCTCTTCTGAAGGTCCTGAGTTCAAATCCCAGCAACCTCATAGTGGCTCACGACCATCTGTAATGAGATCTCTGATGCCCTCTTCTGGTGTGTGTGAAGACGGCTACAGTGTACTTACATATAACAATAAATAAATCTTTGGGTTTGGAGCAAGTGGGCCGGAGCAAGCAGAGGTCCTGAGTTCAATTCCCAGCAACCACATGATGGCTCACAACCATCTGTACAGCTACAGTGTGCTCATATACATAAAATAAGTAAATAAATCTTAAAGAAAGAAAGAAAGAAAGAAAGAAAGAAAGAAAGAAAGAAAGAAAGAAAGAAAGAAAGAAAGAAAGAAAGAAAGGAGGGAGGGAGGGAGGGAGGGAGGGAGGGAGGGAGGGAGGGAGGGAGGGAGGGAGGAAGGAAGGAAGGAAGGAAGGAAGGTAGGTCTCATGCAGTCCAGGCTGGTCTTGAGTTCCTAATTTTGCTGCCTTAGTTTCCCAGGTGCTAGAATCACAGACATGTACCACCACGCCCCACTGTGGTTCAACGTTTCTTTGCTGTTGTTATTGTTTTTGAGAAAGATTCTCATATAGCCCAGGCTGGCCCCAAACTCCCCATGTATCAAAGACTGGTTTTGAACTCCTGATCCTGTGCCTCACCTCCTAAGTGCTGGGTCACATAGGTCTGTGCCTCTATGCCAGGCTATTCAAAATGATTTGCCAAGGTAGGGCAATCAAGTTCTTGAAATGTAGCCAGGCTGGCCTTGTACTCGCTATTAATGAACACCACTATATTTGTATAGCGATAGGCCCCCAGGGCAGAGCTTCCTGAAGGGCTCAGACTTGCTAGACCCGAACAGGCCTCTGGCACTTTTGCTTGGGACCTGCCATCTTCCCAGGTAAGTTCTGTCATATCTGTGCCATCTGGATGTTTGCACACAGCCCACCAAGACCACCCGGCTGTAGATGCCTCTCTCTCCCAGACAGCCGGACCAGTACAGCTTGGCACTTGGGACTGGAATCCCTCAGGGTAGAAGCTGACTTCAGACTTGTCAACAGCTGCCTGCTTCCTCACCAGGTCCAGGGAGGTCACTGACCTTGGCAGTTTAACCCCAGCACCACACAGGAAGTCATCAAGTGAGCCTCACCAGAAGTGACTCAGCCCTCCGGGGGGCTGGTTCAAGTGTGTCAATAAGCTATCTCCCTGTTCTTGCCCCCATCTCCATCTGATCTTCCCTTCCTAAGTCTCCACTAAACACTTGCGCAGTCTCCCAGAATACTGACCTGGGAACCTTTCCAGAAATTTGAATGATCTTCATCTCAAAAATCATGGCTTAGTTTTCAGCTTGCTTTCATGTCCCTTATTTCTGTCATGTCATGTCACCCTCCCATGGCCTTGTTCAGACATATAAGACATTATTACCGCAATGACAGTGAGCAAGACAGAAGAAGGGTTTGAGGTTACAAGCCCGAGGGACGGAGTCTGCACCAGTACCACAGTCTGAATGGATGAATCTGCTCAGACCTTGCATGGACCTGGGAGAAAGTCCTCAGATGTGACAGGCTAAGACCCCTCCTGAAGGCATCTTCAAAGTCCGCCCCCAGACTCTTCCCCGGCAATCCATGGACTTAGTGTGCTATACATTTTAATAAGTGCACGGGCTGACCAGAGTAGTGCTTACACTGTGCAGGCCTCGTCAGCCTCTGTAGGCTGCAAAAAGGAGGGATTTTATTTTTGAGCTGAGAAAGTAGAAGCTGTCAGGAAAAGCACGCCTGTTACCCCGACATCTCTCTAGCTTGTCACCCACACTGCACTGGAGATCCTCTTAGGAGTGACCGACCCACCAAAATAAAAGACTTCACCAAGGCCCAGAGCTCACTGTCTGGCAGGTTGCTGGCACCCTCTTATGCTGACTTCTGCCTGCCTGCCTGCCTGCCTGTCTGCCTGCCTCCTTCCCTCCCTTCCTCTCTCTCTCCCTCCCTCCCTCCCTCCCTCCCTCCCTTCCTTCCTTCCCTCCTTCCTTCCTTCCTTCTCCTGTATTGTGCTGGCTTTCTTCTCAGGGCTCTTGAGGGGACCCAGGGCCTCATGGGTAGCTGGGCATATTCTTACTCCACTCACACTAATTTTAGATTTTGCTTCTATTTTGTTTTTAGGGTTTTTTTGGGGGGGGCGTTTTTCAGTGCTGGCGAATCTCACCCAGGACCTAGAACCCACACTGTCTGATTACTCTACCACTGAGCAGCAGCCCAGGCCTCTGGCATCTTTAAAAAACAAAACAAAACACTTTTAAAAGCTGGAGATGCAGCTCAGTTGGCAGCATGCTTTCCTGACATGCGTCCTGGGTTCAACCCTCAGCACCACAGAAATTCAGATGTGGTGGAACAAGGGAGAGGCAGGAGGATCAGAGGTTCAAAGTCACCCTCAGCTACAGGATAAACTTGAGACTAGTCTGAGCTCTGTGAGGCCTCGTCACAGACCAACAAACACTATCATCTATCCACCACAGTTCACACTATCATCTGTCCACCCCAGTTCACACTATCATCTGTCCACCACAGTTCACACTATCATCTGTCCACCACAGTTCACACTATCATCTGTCCACCACAGTTCACACTATCATCTGTCCACCACAGTTCACACTATCATCTGTCCACCACAGTTCACACTATCATCTGTCCACCACAGTTCACACTATCATCTGTCCACCACAGTTCTCCTCTTGTCTTTAAACCCCTTCAAGCTTGACTTTCCTTTCTCAAACCCAAGATGTCTTCAGTGGGAAATGGCTTAGGCCTTAGATGAAAGCGATCTGCTTACTGCCACTGCCCGGCTTGGAGGATAATACCATTCGATTGCCAAAGATCAGGACCAAGCGTCCCCGCCTCTCACTGTCCCCAGGTGGTGCAGGGCTCCCTGCCTCTCCGAGCCTACACTGGTCCTGCAGCCTGGTTCTCAGGGGTTGAGGGTGTCACAAGTACAGTTATAGAACATGAAGGGGAGCCTCTGGCTAAAGCCCACGGAGAATGAGAGGTGGAAAGGTGTGAGTCCCAACAGTCTACTGCAGTAGAAAATCCAAAAAAATACTGAATGAAATTAAAAACCAATCACTAATGAACCTATTGCCTAGATCCCCTCTATTACCATCCTGTTACCTGAGCTCCCATATCCACAGGGGACTGACTCCAGGGGCTCCAGTCTCTTAAAGGTTTATTTATTTATTTATTAAAGATTTATTTATTATTATATGTAAGTACACTGTAGCTGTCTTCAGACACTCCAGAAGAGGGCGTCAGATCTCATTACCAATGGTTGTGAGCCACCATGTGGTTGCTGGGATTTGAACTCAGGACCATTCGGAAGAGCAATCGGTGCTCTTAACCGCTGAGCCTTCTCTCCAGCCCCGTTTATTTATTTTTATTATTTTATGTGGGTGAGTGTTTTGGACTTGGAACCAGTGCCTCTGCAGAGTGAGGCAAAATGTAGTTGTATAACTGAATGAGTGCAAAATTCAATATCAATGTTTTTCACAGAATGCACTTCAGTTTCTCTCTTATGTTCTTGCCTAAAATCCCTAAGTCCCGAAAGCAAAGGTGTTCTGTGCTAACTGGCTTCCAGGGGTCTCCTGGGACAGCAGTGGGGCTGTGGCTTCTGCTGTGTGACAACTGGCTGGTGAAGGCAAGGGTCACCTAGGGTGAGGGTTGGAGAGGCCCTGTTTGTCCTCTGAAAAAAGTTTGACCTCAGTCACACTGATAACAGAACGCCAGCCTGCTTTTAGTGTGCACCCGTGAGTACACACAGTATGCGCCTGTGAGTACAGACAGTGTGCACCTGTGAGTACAGACAGTGTGCGCCTGTGAGTACAGACAGTGTGCGCCTGTGAGTACAGACAGTGTGCGCCTGTGAGTACAGACAGTGTGCGCCTGTGAGTACAGACAGTGTGCGCCTGTGAGTACAGACAGTGTGCGCCTGTGAGTACAGACAGTGTGCGCCTGTGAGTACAGACAGTGTGCGCCTGTGAGTACAGACAGTGTGCGCCTGTGAGTACAGACAGTGTGCGCCTGTGAGTACAGACAGTGTGCGCCTGTGAGTACAGACAGTGTGCGCTTGTGAGTACAGACAGTGTGCACCTGTGAGTACAGACAGTGTGCGCCTGTGAGTACAGACAGTGTGCACCTGTGAGTACAGACAGACAGTGTGCACCTGTGAGTACAGACAGTGTGCGCCTGTGAGTACAGACAGACAGTGTGCGCCTGTGAGTACAGACAGTGTGCGCCTGTGAGTACAGACAGACAGTGTGCGCCTGTGAGTACAGACAGACAGTGTGCGCCTGTGAGTACAGACAGACAGTGTGCGCCTGTGAGTACAGACAGACAGTGTGCACCTGTGAGTACAGACAGACAGTGTGCGCCTGTGAGTACAGACAGACAGTGTGCGCCTGTGAGTACAGACAGACAGTGTGCGCCTGTGAGTACAGACAGACAGTGTGCGCCTGTGAGTACAGACAGTGTGTGCCTGTGAGTACAGACAGACAGTGTGTGCCTGTGAGTACAGACAGACAGTGTGCGCCTGTGAGTACACACAGTGTGCGCCTGTGAGTACAGAGAGACAGTGTGCGCCTGTGAGTACAGACAGACAGTGTGCGCCTGTGAGTACAGACAGACAGTGTGCGCCTGTGAGTACAGACAGACAGTGTGCGCCTGTGAGTACAGACAGACAGTGTGCGCCTGTGAGTACAGACAGACAGTGTGCGCCTGTGAGTACAGACAGACAGTGTGCGCCTGTGAGTACAGACAGACAGTGTGCGCCTGTGAGTACAGACAGACAGTGTGCGCCTGTGAGTACAGACAGACAGTGTGTGCCTGTGAGTACAGACAGACAGTGTGCGCCTGTGAGTACAGACAGACAGTGTGCGCCTGTGAGTACAGACAGACAGTGTGCGCCTGTGAGTACAGACAGACAGTGTGCGCCTGTGAGTACAGACAGACAGTGTGCGCCTGTGAGTACAGACAGACAGTGTGCGCCTGTGAGTACAGACAGACAGTGTGCGCCTGTGAGTACAGACAGTGTGTGCCTGTGAGTACAGACAGACAGTGTGTGCCTGTGAGTACAGACAGACAGTGTGCGCCTGTGAGTACACACAGTGTGCGCCTGTGAGTACAGACAGACAGTGTGCGCCTGTGAGTACAGACAGACAGTGTGCGCCTGTGAGTACAGACAGACAGTGTGCGCCTGTGAGTACAGACAGACAGTGTGCGCCTGTGAGTACAGACAGACAGTGTGCGCCTGTGAGTACAGACAGACAGTGTGCGCCTGTGAGTACAGACAGACAGTGTGCGCCTGTGAGTACAGACAGACAGTGTGCGCCTGTGAGTACAGACAGACAGTGTGTGCCTGTGAGTACAGACAGACAGTGTGTGCCTGTGAGTACAGACAGACAGTGTGCGCCTGTGAGTACAGACAGACAGTGTGCGCCTGTGAGTACAGACAGACAGACAGACAGACGGATAGGTGAGGGCAAGGCCTCAGCTGGCAGCTCTGCCACAGGCAGTTTTGCCCCTTTGCTAATGTGGAAGAGATGAAGCCAGCAAGCCTCCCGGGGTCTTTCAGTTCCTTACACCATTGTGGCAGTGACCGGAGTCCGTGGCTCTTTACCTGACAGCCCTCACAAGCGTATACGCGTCGCTCAGGCTTTCTCCGGCTGGTTTTAGGGTAAGCCCGCTCCTTTTGCTGCCTTGAAATGGACATTCACAGGGCGAGACTGTAGGAGGACAGTGGAGAGGGACTTCCAAACAGAGGTGACATGAGCTTCTCCACACGACAGGACATTAGGATGGGAGGAGGGAGTGCTAATATGTACTGGGTGGGCACGCGGCTCAGTGAATAAAGGCACTTGGCACCTAACTGTACAACCCTAACAACATGCCTTCCAACCCTGCAAGTCAAGCAGAGGGAGAAGGAGAGACCTGACTTACAAGCTGTCCTCGGACCCCCATATGCACATCCTGGTGTGCGCGCGCACGCGCACACACACACACACACACACACGCACACACGCACATGCACACGCACACACCACAATGATGATGCTGATTTTATTTACTGTATTAATGATACTGTTGACTCATTTATTTATATTTTGTGTGTATGAGTGTTTCGTCTGCATATATATTGGAAGGTGTCTGATCTCCTGAGACTGCCACAGGAGCAGCATGTGCTCTTAACCAGCTGAGCTATTTCTCTAGCCCCATTAGATGTAATTTTTTAAGAGATAACATAAGCTAACATTAATTTATGTGTTTGTTTGTTTACGTTTTTTGAGACACGTTCTCACATGGTAGCTGTGAGTCTGCTATGGCCTGGGTCAGCATCAGACTGAGATAGCTCTTCTCTGTGGCCCTGCCCAGTGTGAGCCCGGGTGAGCACCGCCACACCTTCTCCTGAAGTTAACAGTTATTGAGCACCTGGCACTGCAGTACAACTCAAATGCAGTGGCGCATCGAGCCATCCTTTAAACAGACTTGTCTGAGTAAATATTAGTATAGTGTCCACTTCATATCTGAGAAAAAACAATGCGGCATTTCCTCCAGGAAGTGAAACAGTTTGTTCACGATGAGGTAAGAGAATCCCAGGCTGGATTCAGGAGCATAGGAGTTTGCTTTCAACCTTCAAAGCAGTGGAGAATGAAACGGGAGCTCCTCCACTTCCCCTGTTCTTGCCCTGGGAGTTGAGTATGGGGCTGGGCTGAGCCCCGACCCAAAGCCATTCTTGCTGACAACCCCAATCCCAGGCGTAGCCCCTCAGCAGGCTCAGCGCTAAAGCAGCAAAACCATATTAGTGCCTTGTCGCTGGGAGCCAGGGTCAAGTTTCCATCTGGTTTTCTCCCTCAGTGGCTGTTGACCCCTGTAGACACAACTGGGAAGACCACCCAGGAGGCCGCACAGCGGCCAAGGCACGCAGGGCAGTTTGGGTGAGGCCAAAGCTGGCTGTCTTTAGAAAGCGTTTGTTACACAGTGGCTGAAGAAGGCCTGCCGACAAAGTGGAACAATGGCCCCCAAAATGGAAACTCAGAAAAAAGAAAACCCAAACTCATCAAGACCTCTTCATTCAGCGCAGAGGAAGCCCTAGCATCTGGCCCTGGGGCTTAACACTTGGTCACCCCGGGTGTGGAGTCTTTGTCTTCCATAGTTTGTCCTTAAGGGCAAAGATCAGAGCCAGGAGAGTCAGACCAATACCCACACTTACTTCCTGTGGTCCTCACTCCCCGTGGTCCTCACTCCCCGTGGTCCTCACTTGTGCTAGGAACCCCTGCAGCCTCTGCATCATCCTCATCTTCCACGCCACCCCTCCAAAGCCACACTCGAGTAGGTAGTGCAGTTAGGGTTTGAATCCAGAGCCCACAGCGTGTGCTTGCGATCACAGGAAATCTTACTTAAGACCTGTGGGGAGAGCACAGGATAGCTCAGTCAGCAGGGGGCTGGCTCTGTCAGCAGAAGAACGGGAGCCTGATCTCTAAAGGCCACAGAAAGCCAGGTAGTGATCGAGGCCACCAGCCAAGGTGGCTCAGTGTATAAAGGTGCTTGCAACCAAGCCTGAAGACTTGAGTCTGATCTCTGGAGATCACACAGTGGGAGGAGAGAACTGGCTTCCACGAGTTGTTCTCTGACCCCCACTGAGGCACCACAGCATGCATGAGCTCATACATAGATAAGAAAGAAAGAAAGAAAGAAAGAAAGAAAGAAAGAAAGAAAGAAAGAAAGAAAGAAAGAAAAAGAAAGAAAGAAAAAGAAAGAAAGAGTATATGCCCAAGGTTGACCTCTGGCCTTCATATGTTTGCATGCGTGCACGCTTGTGTGTACACACACACACACACACACACACACACGCTATACATGCACACATACTCTCATGACACACACGTAAGCACCTGCACACACATAAATGTGTATATACACACCCACACAAAGTATATGTGGAAGGTCACTAATTTACCTACTTGGCAGTCTGAGGATCTCAGTGTGTGGTTCAGGCTAGCCTTCAACTATGTAGCCCACGGACTGACCCTGAAGTATCAGTCCTCCTGTCTCTGCCTCAGGCGTCTTAGGGCTGGGCTGGGCTTTCCTCGTGAGAGCTATTGGGTACCACACTCCAGGAGCGAGTAGAGTTGTTGGGGGTCCCGGAATGAAGACACCTGCTCCAGAAGTTCCTGTGACTTAAATCAGTCACATCCACGCCATGACAACAGCTGAAACCGTGGACTACAGCCTTTGCTTGTGTGCCCCCAGGTGTGTGTGAACAGGGAGGAGGCTATTTTGCTTCTTATCCATGTAGACTGCATGGACACTACAACTTCTTGCAGCTGAGTTACTCTATTAGGGAGACAATGAGATCTTGTACTCTTAATTATGTAGATAGTGAGGTGTATTGTCATAAGAGAAGAATTTAATCGGTTTTTGTTCTTTGGCTGGTTTGGGGAGTGGATTATTATTCATGTTTGTTTTTTGAGGCTGTGTCTCAAGAAGGCAAGTCTGGCTACAAGCTTGATGCACAGCTGAAGATAAATTTGAACTCTGTCACCTCCCAAGTACTATAATTTCCAACTTGTATCCCCAGGCCTGTCGATAGACCCTTTCATCCTGTAAGTCAACCTTCTTCACTACCTCTTGAGTGCTAAGAGTTCTCCTCAGGAGGAGGAAGGAAGTGCATTGGGTGCAAAACAGCTTCCTGAGACAAAAGGATTCCTGTCAGTGAACATCACACAAACCTGGGCTGTGCTGCAGTAACAAATGATTTCACAAGTCACAGTGCCTTTAAACAGAAAGGTTTCGTTCTTGGAGATCCCTTGTTACACTAGATCCAAAGCTAAGGCCGAGGACTCAGGAAATTATTTGTCAATGATGGTGCAAAGAGAGCTCTGGAGAACCTACCATTAGAGCTTACAGACTGGGACCCTTTGAAGGGGGCGGGGTCACATCTGTTCACTACCCGTTGACCACCCTGGAGTCATGACCCTGTCCAGCCACAAGGGGTCAGTGCAATGCTGCTTTGAGTGAGAAAAGCAACAGCAAATTCTCCTGGAAGTCAACCTTCACCAAAATGAATTAGAACCACAGCTACCAAGAACGGATGTGAGGTCCTGTCAGAAAACATCACAGCCAGGCTGCACCTCTAGGCCCCAAGGCTGACCAGAACCTCGCTGCATTTTCCTGCTGAACTGAATTTAAGTTTTAGAAGAGGATACCAGTTTCTTGGAAAAGTCGTGTCTAAGGCCAGCAAGGCAGCTCAGAGGACAGAATCACTGGCATCTTGAGCCTAAAGGCCTGAGTTCAATTCCCGGACCCACATAATGCTCAGAGCGAACCACTTCCACAAAGCTTCCTTCCTCTACCTGTGTGCTGTGGTACACAATGCCCATATTCCCACACAGGTGTCACGAACACACACATTCACACAGTGACAATGAGCATTTAGAAATTAGAAAAATCAAAACAAACAAGGCCAAGTATACATTAACAAAAGGGCAATCGTGACTCATACAATGCAGTTGCCCTTGAAGAGGAGACCCCGAATCTTTGCCACTTAAGTAGTGGTAATTTGTGTTCGTAAGTTACCCTAACACGTCACCTGAAATCTCCCTGAAGCTGAGGGATGCCAAGGCGCTCTCCTATGGCTGATGAAAGTGCCAGCTGCTAGCAAAAGCTCCACTACCCATCTCCCCACCCCCATGCCAACCTCCACCCAGGCCTGCTTGTCCTCACGACGAAACAGCCGGGTTTCCCAGACAGCTTGTTTATGAGAGACCCTGGGAATCACAGATCATTTATTCAACCTTGTGTTGGTTCCACAGCCTGCCTCTCTCATAAGTGTAGGAGACTGCGTGAATACCTGGTGTAAAAATCGCTATCGCATGGCTCCATCCCCATACTGAGAATATTTGGGACTTGGCAATCGCTAGAGTGACACCAGATTGTTGGCCCTAACTATAGGAGCCACTTGTGTCTTGATAATTGATCTCAGCTGCAGCAGGGCGGTAGCCACCACTGTGGAATGTAGGGGGCCCTCTTCAAGTTTACTGGTCCCCTCTGCAGTCTTCCTTTCCCCTTTCCTCTCCCTCCCTCCCCTCCCTCCTTTCTCTTTTCTCCCCCACCTCTTCTTCCTCTTCCCTTTCTCCTCCCACCTCCTCCCTACAGGGTGAAAACCAGCCCACACTGCCCCCTGCTGTATCCTCATGCCTTCCCATAGTTCCCTAGTCTAATTCTATCTTGGGAAGCAGGTAGATAAAACTTAGAGAAACACAGCCAGGACGTGGTGAAGTTGGTTACTTGGGTTTATGATTACAGGTCACAGGGAACTGACCTCAGCATGCAGGGCAGTGACCCCAGAGGGCTCGTTTCACAAGGCCATCGCCCTGGTTTCCTTTGGCTATTGGCAATAAACTCCAAACACTCATGGTCATCTTTTGTCAAGGCCGGCTTGAAAGCTATGGGTTATCTTTTTGAAATCGATACTCGAGGTTCTGATACTCCAATCAGATAATTAAGAATGACTTCTCTCAGAGCCTACCACAGGGTCATGTCTCCTTCTCGTCATGAGATTTTGTTCAGTTTGACTGTCTTGTTTTGTTTCTGAGACAGGATCTCGATGTGATCTTTCTGCTCCCAGCTCCTCTGTAGAACTGCAAGCCCGCATCCACAGCCTCGGTCTTGTTTTTTCTTTACATTTTCCTTGCAGAATTTCATATTGCTTTTCCCAAGCATAGACTTTGACTCTGCTGGTGGCTAAGCTTGAAATTGAAAAGTAAATTCTTTTAAGAAAGCCAACGTGAGGCAAAATAGCACTTGTGTACTGACTGGCTTTTCTCCTTCCAGAGTCTCTCTGCCAGCGGGGCAGCCAGGGTCACACTGGGTCATAGGTACCCACTTGGGGAAGCTGTGAGTTCCCAGCTCCCAGTGACGAGCCGGGGAGGTTCAGAGCAGCACAGCCCTGTTCCACTCAACTCCTGTGAGAATAAACCAACGACGAGGACGACGAGAGGGTTATGACTTTGGAATTCTGTCACTCAAAACCATGGTATTGGGGTAGACCCTGTACAGATGCGATTTGATAATTCCTTTGGGGGAAAAGATGCCTTTGTCTCTTGTCCCGGTCCACATTTCCATGAGATCATGACACAGAATCTAGAGCATGACTTTCTGCTACTTTTGAGGAACATTTAGACAGAGGTCATGAGTCCGCTGGGCTTGCTTGCAGAACTTACTGATGCTTGGGTCACTCTGAGAAGGGCAAAGGGGACTGGGTAGGCTCAGGAACTTGGTTGATGGACTTGCTGTGACTGGGGTGTCTCTGTCCAAACTCGTGCTTTCTAATCGAATGGCCAGTGCCTATGGCTTCCTGCACCATGCGTTTCTTACCATCAGGCTGACCTCCTTTCTGTAACTGGGCATCCAAATAATTAGATCTGTGTGAACACTGGGTCCCAGAATTCTGTGAGCATCCAATTCCGCATGGATTCTCCTTGCAGAAGAGATGGCTGCCCTTGGTGTGCATCCTGACACTTGCGAGTTCCCACACATGGACCCTGAATAGCAACCACAAACACACAATGGGTTGTGTTCTTCGGGGGCTTTTATCTACAAAATCTCACTGGCGCTTGCTGCTGGCTCTAGGCATGCAGGCGTTGTCTGTTTAGCCCCATTATTAGAGGTGGCCACCAAGACTCAGAATTACGAAGCATCTTTTCCAGCAGTGAACTGCATATCAGTGTAAGCAGAACTGGAATACACAGTGAATGGTGCGGAAGTTTGTGCATCAACTGGTGGACCACAGAATGCCCATCTGTGGTCCAATACCCTGATGGGTCTCTAAAGGCGTAGCCGGATAAATCGGGTAGAGTACACTTACCTTCTCTAATGTGGGTGGGAGTCTCTCTCAATCAGCAGTGAGATCATTCCCCCCTTGCTGCAGAGCTCAAATAAAGACGGGGTGGCAGCATACACTGCTGTATCCCAGCACTCTGGAGCTACAGAGTAAAACCTTCTCATAAAATAAAACAAGAGAGTAGGCTACAGCTCAGCCGGTGGGGGCTTGCTTACACACGAAGTATTGTTCAGTCTTCTGCACTGAACAACCCAGCACATGGTGGTACACACCTGTAACCCCAGCACATGGAAAGGAGGTAGAGGCAGGAGGATCAGAAGTTCATAGTCATGCTCACTACTTTGTAAGTTCAAGTCCAGCCTGGGCTACTTAAGACCCTTTCTCAAAAATAACAAAGCGGGGCTGGAGAGATGGCTCAGTGGGTAAGAGCACCGACTGCTCTTCCAAAGGTTATGAGTTCAAATCCCAGCACCCACATGGTGGCTCACAACCATCCTTAAAGAGATCTGATGCCCTCTTCTGGTGTGTCTGAAGACAGCTACAGTGTACTTACATATAATAAATAAACCTTTAAAAAAAAAAAAAAAAACAAAGCAAACCCCATAAATGGGTCTTGGGCCTACAGGCATTCGTACTAGAACTGCATTATGATTCTGGGATTTCAGCTTGCCAGATATAAGCTTATCTATCCCTATAATCAATTCCTTATAATAAATAAACCTCTCTGAGCTGTGTGTGTGTGTTGATGTATATAATATGTTGTTTGTTTTGTTAGATTTCCCCAGAGATTCCTAGGACACGAGGAGGTCTGTCAAGCTAGCCCTTCCTCTGCTATGTGGTGGGGAGGCCCTGTTGTTAGTGCAACAGCTCAAGGCTATGTCTCAGCCCAGGCCTCCCCACCACGACTGGATTTAGCTACTAGCGCATTAGCAGCACAGACACAGAAAGAAGCCTTCCCAGTCATCTTCAGGAAAGTGTTGGACCCCAAGGCACAGATGGGGCCTGCCCCAAATTCTCCACAAGAACTCGACGTTCTCGGTGCTTCCTGAGAGCAATGAGAAAGATTAGAGGGAATACTAAGGTGGCATTTCTAAGCAGTTCCAGGCAAGGAATTTGACTCTCCTGAAGGGCCTATGTGTGTCACCCCTATCAAATCGAGTCCCTGCCCTGTTTAAAACAAAACAAACAAACAAAAAACCACAATAGATGTGCCACGACTGTTTTTGTTCTGTGATGCTAGACAAGTATTCCACCCATAAACTCTGTCAGTCTTCTTTAAGTTTGGAGCGTCCAGAACCAACAAGGAATCATCATCCCACGGCTGCTGACTGTACCCTGCATGGCATGCAACATCTAGTCGTTGCCCTCCTGCGGTTCCACAGGCTCCCTTTCAGCTCAGCAAAGTGATTGAGCCCCTGCTACGTGTAAGAGGGCAAGGCTCTGAGACAGCTGTCCTCCTGCAGTTTTACAGTCAAGGAGAAAAACAGACACTGGGCAATTTCAGTAAAGGGAAATGATTATGGTGATAGTGGAAACGCCAAGGGAGAAGGTCAGGGAAAACATTCTCCACACATCAAGTAACAATAAGGCTGTTTAGACACAGGGTACAGGATAGGGTAGACCTGGGGGGGGCGGGGCTGGCAGAAGCCTGATGGTCTCTTGGGTACTGGGGACCCACAAAGAGCCCAGAGAAGCCACCAGCCACCCGCCACCTCTGAATACCAATCACCTGAGATGTGGTTGGTCCCAAGCAGGATGTGCTGTGAGAGTGGGTTCCAAGAGTAATTTCAGAAGAGATGGATCATTAACCATTATATTGACTCAGTGTAGAGATAGTTTGGGTACTTCTTTTTGATGCATCTACTAGAAAATAATCTAAGACAGGGAGGTTCTCATCATGTAGTCCTTGTTACCTGGAACTTGATTCGTGCACCAGACCTACCTTGCCCTTGCAGTAACCTCCCCAGTACTGGAATCAGGGGGGAACCCAAGTCTGTTGGAAAATTTACATTACGTGTGTCACGTATTCTTTACACAGTACTGTCGCAGGCAAAAGCTCAGGCAAAATTACAACTAATTTGAAGCCAGCCAGGGCTACAGAGCAAGACCTACCTGGTTTTATGAAAACCAACAGAAGTTGAGTTCCGTGGTGCACAGCAGTGCTCTCTGCATGTGGAGGGTGGAGGCCAGGAGTTGGGAATTCAAGGCCAGCCTTGACTACCTGTCTCAAGTTACCCAAGAAGGGAAACAGTAGACTGTTCTGGAAGCCTTTAAAATGCTTTAAACAGAAGTGCCTCAGTCAGGTTTCCCTTTTCCAAGGAGGAAGACTAGTTAGCAGGAAGACTAGTTAGCAGGAAGACTAGTTAGCAGGAAGAGACTAGAGATGGAAAACCCTTCCGGGAGGAGCTGAGAGGCCAGATTAGACAGGCTGGTGCAGGGGAGGACTGGAAAAGAAAACGCTCCTGCTCTGACTACAAGACGGTCTCAGAAAAAAAGGAAGCAAATCCCCAGCACTTGTAAACAGAGAGTGGGTGGCAGGATCGAGGCCAGGCTGCTTCAGGGAGACTCTGCCACTCCTCAGAACAACCACTTACAACTGCTATTCCGGAGGCAGGGACGGGCTGGTCGGTGACTTCCCATTTTGGTCAATCAAAATGGTTAACCACTCAGGAGTTCACAAGGACCACATTGGGATTCCTCTCCACAAATCCATGTTGACAGAATAACTAGTCTTTGGTATAGAAACCCAAAAAATAAACAACGAAGGAATTAGTATACCACAATAATTTGCCTCACAGGCAGATTTCTGAGTTCAAGGCCAGCCTGGTCTACAAAGTGAGTTCCAGGACAGCCAGGACTACACAGAGAAACCCTGTTTCGAAAAAAACAAACAAGCAAAAAAAAAAAAAAAAAAAAAAAAAAAAAAAAACCAAAAAATAATTTGCCTCAAAGAAGTTCATACAAGGATGGTGAAAACAGAACGATGGTGGGTAGGGGAGGAATCATGGTGCATACCTAATCCTAGCATCCCAGAGGCACGGGAAGAACTGCTGTAAGTTTGAGGAGACCCCCGGAGCTATTTGAGTTCCAGGGTGGCCTGGGCTACAGTAAGACTTAAAGTGAGCCAGATGTTCAGTTAGGGGATAAGGTGGCCTTTGAAGATGTTCAAGAGCAGTCAGACTTTTGGACCAACTAAAACAGTGACTTTATTTTTTAAAAAAAACAAACCACACCCTATTTACAACTCTCCTAAGTGACTAGCAAGTGTCTCTCCAGAGGTGGACTGGCCTTTACTGCTGCTGAAGAACCAGCTTTTCTGTTCTATCTAAGGTTCTCTTCCTGGTCTGAGTGAGTGGAACTTGAAGAAGTCCTTCCAGATGACTGGTCAGCCTTTTCTCCTGGCCACAGCAGGTACACCATCTTAAAGCAGCCTGGCCTCAGACTCTGATCTGATGAGGATCAGTATGACGGTAGATGGAGAATGGATTTTAACACATGCAATAGATCCACTGTGTATACCAAAGCAAAGTCTTTATTGTAAACAAGGTATAAAGTACAACAAAAAATATTGTGCAAATTGTAACTTGTAATTTTTTATAATTTTTAAGAAAACTATTTTCAAGGGGTTCAAGTTTGCATGTCAAAAACCTACAAGATACAGAAACGGTTTAAATGGGAAGGTATGTGAGTTTTCCACTGTGGGCTTTGAATAATTTACCTTTACTACCATCCACTTTACAACAGAAAAGAAATACTGTTAGCAAAAGTCATTGCTCTTGGGTAGGGTGTAGCTCAGTGATAGCGCTCTTACAGAAGACACGCAAGGCCGTGGATTCCATCCCCAAACTGCAGATGTGACCACATTATGACACTTTAAAAGACCTGGAGTTTCCCAGATGCCTGGACACCGCGGCGATTAGAACATAGCCACACCATAAACATCCTTTCCAAGTGGGAAGTCAATGTTCTAATAACAATTTTCCTACCTATCTATTCTGACATCCCGAAAAAAATCCTATAAATGAAAAGGACATTGTCCATCTGTATTGGTCATTAACTTTCTAATTTGAAAAAAAAAAAACAGTGTATGCTTGACAAGTGTCCTTTGCTGATGACATAAAACCACCTTTCTCAAGGAGTTATCAAATTCTTAACATCTCTTCTTTACAATACATATTTTCATCTCCAGATTTTTTTTCTAAACAAAGTGCAGTGTATTTTAAGTCTACAGAAAACACATTGGTATACAATTTTCAAATCTACACAAAAAACTGCAAGCAAACTAAAATCTAAAGTAGAGTAAAATGCCTAAACTTTTAAAACAAAATACCGAAAAGAATTTTAGCTGCACTTCCAAGCAATTAAATTAATGAGGGCTCCAATCCTTTGGCTCCCCCTTAGCAATGTACAGCTGTTCAACTTCAAATACCAACAATAGTAGGAAAAAAATGATAGTTTTAAATATACTTAGCTACACTATGGAGTTGACTGGAAAGACTAGGAATAGAAACAAGATAACTCTAGGAGAAGATGACATCTTTGTGTAACACAAACTCAGTTTCTAGCTCCATTTCTGTACCGTAATTTCCAGCCTCTATATCCTTGACACCAATGCTTTGAGAGAATCATACTGCAAAGCTGGTCTCAAGTATAAATGGCAAAAACAAAGTACCCAGTGTGTATGTGATTCAAAGCCTGTGCTGTGCCCCGTCAGCCGACACCTTCCAGACTGTTCAAAGGCATGAAAGCGGCCTCCTCTCTACGCGGTAAGAAACGAGCCCTGCCTCTGTGACCTGCCTGCGGCTGAAGCCCTCTTGTCATCTAACCCAGGCTGGCCTCCCCCAGGCCGGGGGCTTCTGCTTTAGGCCCTGCTGGAGGGCCGCAGACTTGCAGAGGCATCTGACACCATCACTGGCTCCTGACTCTGATCAAAGTTTATTCTGTGTCTCCATCTTCCGCCGTCACTGTGCTGAAGCAAGGGTTGGAGGCGGAGCGAGGTCACTTAACTTGCTCACTTCCATCTGCCAGTTTGGCAGCTTCTTGGCTGACAGGTGGCGCCGGGCATGCTTGGTTAAATGGTCGCTCCTCATGAACCGCCGGTCACACATAGGACAGGCAAACTTCTTCTCACCCGTGTGTGTCCGCCGGTGTCTGGACAGTTCATCGGAGCGAGCAAACCTCCTCTCACAGCCTTTCCAGCTGCAGCTGAAAGGTTTTTCCCCTGAAGCAAAGAAAGTCGGATGGTTACTACACATTTACATACAGAGTCTTCAAATCACATACGTACTGCACCACGTTGGCCGTAAGTATAGAGATACAGTTTAAAAGGCTGGTCAGTTCATAAATTATCAAAGTATTACCAGATACGCTTGGTGTCATGGTGCACTCCTTTAGTCCCAGCACTCTGGAGACAGAGGCAAGAGGCTATCCGAGTTTAAGACCAGCCTGGTCTACAGAGTGAGTTTCAGGGCAACCAGGGCTGCACAGAGAAGTTCTGTCTGGATAAAGTAATGCAATAAATGCATATATATCTTATGTGTATTAAGCTGTGTTGCTTCCCCTGCCTCCACTTCCCAAATGCTGGGATTACAAGGGTGTGTCACCAGGCCCAGGGACAAACTGAACCATCCACCTCAACAACCTGCCCTGTATTTGTGGCCGCAGTCAAACTCCACATCCACACCCACACCCACTTCAGAGACAAGGCTCACATGGTCAGTACCTGTGTGTGTCCTCACGTGGGCCTTCAGATGGGAACTTTTAAAGTAAGTCTTGCCACATCCGGGGTGGCTACAGATATGACTTCTTACTCTGGACGAATCAATCTGGGGAGTAACCCTTGCTGCCGAGGGGGAGAACCCAGGTGCAGGGGCAATGGGAGACAGTCTGGTGCCGTTGGGGCTCACCACTGGAGGCTTTGGGCTCTGCACAACAGGCTGGGGCACCACGAACATGACGGTACCCTTGGGCACCTGAGTGCCCATGAACAACACAGGCGAGCAGACAGCTGGTGGCTGGCTGGGAGGAGTGCTGGGGACAACTGTGGTGACAAGAGAGTTGTTTGCAGGAAGGGGCACCATCTGGCAGATGACAGGCAGGGGTGGCACTCCCCCGGTGGGTACTGTAGGTGAAGACACCAGTACTGACTTCTGCATCGGGGACGCGGGAGCTGGCTGAGACCTACAAATGACTGTCTCTGAGGAAGGCACCGCCACGTGACACAGCCCAGTGCCTGCCTTCTCGTCAGCAGCTGACACTGTGCTGGGCTCAGGCTTGGGTCTGTTTGGTGACACAGCAGCACAGGGTATGTTCTTTCGAGCAGCCTCGACATTTACGTGGGTTCTCCTCCGGAAAGAATTGTCCTGGTAGTTGAGGATGCTAGCTGCTTTCACAGGGCAGGACTGGTGGTTACACAGTTGGGCATCAGCTGTGTGACGGATGACACTGGTGGCTTGCGCCTTAGGGAGGGGAGGGGCAGCTAATGGACTCTTTTCCTCCTCTTTGAAAGGAGTGGCGGCGGGAGGCTTGGCAGGATCGGAAAATGATTTGAAGTGACCAGTAGGTGGCGCCGGTGCCGTCAGATTTGACCCTTGGGAGGGTTCGAAGTCAGAGGGGCTGTAAGGAGGAGTCAAGCACTACAAATACAAACACAAGGAGAGAAATCAGAGGTCACTGTGTAAAAACACTAGAAAATGCTGTCACTTCTACCCACTGAAAATACTCACGAATGCTGGGACTGTCTGGAGGTCAGGCGTCCCTGGAAGCAAGCTGTCGTCTTCCGAGGTGTCGGACACCGGCGTGACAGGCCTGCTTTCCAGGTATTTCTTGAAATGAGACTTCCAGTCGCAGCTCATGGACATGAGCGCTTCCACAGCTTCAAAATCACTCTGCTCAGCTTTGTCCCAGGGGTGAGTTCCCTCTCTGGGCTTTTCAGAAATTAGCTTCATTTTTCCCTCCTACAAAAACAAAAGTTAAAGCGTATCAGTTACCTAGTTATCCAAACAGCAGGGATGTACAATGTTTGTTGTTTTAATTTAAAGTTAAGGCCACCAGTAAGGGAATTAAGACTAATGTCTAAAAGTGTAATTTGACTTAAGGTAAACCACTTCTAGGTTAATGGCATCTAGTTATCTGAAGTGTGAAATTGGCAATTTCATCACATACAGTGAAGATTAAGTAAACTGAGTGGACACACAAAAATCCCGCCAAACATGGTGGGAAACAAGTGTAATCTCAGGAACGCGGAGGCCAAGCAGTTGGAAACTGCATCTCAAAATGCAAAACACACAAAGCAACCAAAGAGGAAAAAATATTTTAGTTTGGTCATCTCAGTCTCTTCACATCTATGATTTTATCAGATTTATTCAACACAATGCTTTTCTATACTAGAAGGGACCAGACAGGAATAAAATGTACTGTTCTTGGGATTTGCAAAAAACAAACAAAAAACCCTGAGTGCAAGTTGGTTTTAATTAAAACACGGCGTGATAAGTGATCGTGCTCTGTGTGCCACACCGTCAACCTAATGTCTCACAGAAAAGTTCTTTGACCTGCATTTCAAAAGAATCACCAACCATCTCTACTTCCCTCTTAAAAAGAACTTCCAAGTTCTTCTGGTCAAAGTAGAGGTTGCAAAAATTATTAAAAGCCTCATAAATAGGGAGGGGAGCTCAAGGCCAACTCTGGCTGTATGGCCAGTTCACAGCCAGCCGCACTCAAAAAGACAAAGTAAAAACCCAATACATAAATAAAATGGCAAAGATAATCTTTAAGCTTTCTTTTAATGCCTATCTTCCTTTGAATGTGGGAAAACAAGATACTGTTCTTGAACTATCACTAACAATGCAATTGCATAATCGTTCGCGCCTTTATGTAAGCTGCAATGGATGAAGATTGGAAGTGTAAAAAGCCTATAGACACCAACTCAAAGGAAGAGGGGTGGAAAAAAAGGCAGGCGGGGTGAAGAATGCGCGCCGGGAGGGGAAGCTGGGAGCCGGCGCGAGGCAGGAAAGGGAAGCCGGGTGGAGGCGGGGGCGGGGCGCAGGAGGCCGGCGGGGGAGATCCTCGCTGGCGGGGACCGACGGATGGGGATGGGGCCGCCCTAACCTCAATGAGGCTGGCGGGTGAGTCACCGGGAACACTGCCCGCCGCGCGCACGTCCCCGCGCCCCGCCCCTGCCATTGGCCAGCCGGCCTGCGGCCCGCGCCCGGATTGGCTGGGCGGCGTAGGGCGGGGGCGCGGGGAAGAGGGGGCGAGGCATGTGAACAAAGCGTGATCAGCGGCTGCTCCGGGCGGCGCAGGAAACGTGAACTGGGAATTGCCGCGCCGTCACCTTTCCCCTACTTCCTGAGCACGGCCCCCCGCCCCCGCCCGGCCGGGGAGGGGCCGCGGGCGCCGCCGCCAACCGCTCGCCAGTGCGCGCCGGGCGGCGCGAGGCCTGGGCGGGGTCGGCTCCGGAGGCGCCCGCCCCTTCCACCTCCCCCGAGCCGCGGTTCCCTTAGGAACCCCTTAGCGAGGCCGGGGCTGGGTCACTCGGGGACGAGGAGCTCCCCGGGCGCACCCGCTCGCCGCCCATCCCTGGCCTCCGCCTCGGCTGCGGGAGGTGGAGCCGGGTCCCCGCGGAAGCTCGACCGCCGCCCTCCCGCTCGCCGCCCCCGGGGAGCGGAGCCTGGGGCGCTCCGCCCACTCGGCCCTCGGGACCTCAGCCCACCCGGGGCTCCCGCAGGCGCGTCGTCCCGGGCTGCTGCTTCGGGCAGCCTGGGCCCCCGCAAGCCGCGTCTCTGCAGGTTCCCAGACGTGCGGCGCCCACAGCACGGGCTCCAGGCGCGCGGCCCCACGGTTCCCGCCTCGACACGCGGCCCCCGCGTCTCGCGGTCCCGACTCCCCCGCCCAGCTGTCGGGCTCCAAGGCAGGACCCTGCCCCCTGCCAAGAGTAGTCTATAGGCAGCCACCTGCCTCCGCCTGGGATGGGAGTCCCCTCCCGACGTCTGCGGGAGTGCCGCGGCCCCCCTGGCGGCCAGAGAGCCCGCGTGCCATCCATACCCCGCGCGAAGCCGGCCATCCCCTCCCCCAGCCCCGGGCTAGCCCAGCCGCGCGGTCTCCACCTGGCAGGGTTTCCCCCTCCCCCGACGAGCAGGCGCCCGCCTCTCGAGCAGACAGACCATGAGTAGTCCTTGCCACCCGGGGTCGCATTCCTGGTGCAGACAGGGGCATCTCCCGCCAGAGCCAGGTGCAGGGCGCCCCCTCCATCTCAACCGCGCTTCCAGGGAGACAGCCCCTCCAGCATACTCGCCTCCTGGGGTCTCCCTAAGAGTCCCCCTTGTCTCCTGGATACCCAGGGACAAGATCGCTTTCCCCTGGTCCAGGTCCCAGGCTGCTCCTTCCGACCCTTTTTTCTGCACATGCCCTCGATGGTATTCCAGCCTGCAGGAAGGAAAACCCTTGCAAGACCCCGCTGCAGCCTGGGTTCTCAGGCGTGGCTTATTTAGGGGCTCACGCTTCGCGCTCCGGCTGGCTCCCCGACACTGAGCGTCAAGAAAGGACCAACATCCCCAGGTAACTTACCGAAGCCTGCTGGAGAGAAGCGCCGAAGTTGAGCATGGTCGGCTGCCTGGCCGCAGGTCGCGAGCTGCCTGGCTGCTGTCTGCCTAGCCACAGACGGGAGCACTGAGACACTAGACGTCGACGCCACCGCGCTCCGCGCTGTCTGCCCCCCTCCCCGTGCAGGTAGCCGCTCTGCCTGCTCCGCGCCGCGGGCGGGGTAGAGGGCGGGGCCTGGTGTCGACCAATCAGCGGCAAAGGTGTGTGAGGCCTCAGCCAATGAGCTGGCAGGGCCACGCGTGATCAGCGGCTGCCCGGCTGCAAGAAGCTCTGTCAGTGGAGCGTGTACACAACCCGAGGCACCGCGTTCCCTCGGTCCAGCCCCGGGGAACTCCGGGGACCACCTGACTCCGGGACGCCCCTCGCCCATGCTGGGGGCGGCGCCGCCGGCGGGGCATAGCAGGGGGGCGCGGTGGCGGCGCCCAGGCTTTGCGGAGAGCCGGCCCCACGTGGGGGGTGGGGAGGGAAGCCCGCTCCGCCCCGTCCCCTTCGCGCCCGCAGCCGCTGGGCCCGCCAGGGAGTGGGCGGGACCCCGAGCGGGAGCTGGAGGCGGAGGCTGCCAGCCAGACTCCCAGCCAGCAGACGATCTTTGGAAGCGCGGCTCTCGTGGGTCTTGCGTGGAAGCAAGAGACCGGTGAACCACTGAGCGGCATTTCTGAGCATTTGCGGGGTTTTGTCACCCTAGGCCGTGTGGACTGGGGAGAACCAGGGCGAGCGAGGTGGTGGCGGCGGGAGCCCCGTCACGGAACAGACACCTGCTCGCACTCACCGCCCACGCCCAGGCGGCAGGCGCTGGCTCGTCCTCCCATCTGCGGCACTGGCAGCAGGGCCCGCCTCTGCGCGTCCCTCCCGTCCTTCTGGGCGGCTGGTGCGAGGACTAAGGGAAGCCGGTAGCATGGGGCTAGCGGCGTGGCCCGGAGCCCTAGACCCGACGTTCGGTGGCGGAGTCGAGTTTGAGTTTGGTGTAGTCGAAGTTTAAAATACAATGTTCGAGTTGTTTCCACGGTGGACCCCACTTCCCCCACCCGCGGGACCACAGTCTCCGCCGACGCCCTGCCAAGAAACTGCTTGTGGGGATGGGGTGGGGGAAGCATGCTTGTTGGTGGGATTCCTGACCGGGTCAAACACGAGTCCCTGTCGCTGCCCCCTCCACCTCCCCAGGGACTGGGGGCACGCTGAGCCCCTTAGGGAAGCCAGCCTCTGTGTGCAGCGCCCCCCGTCCGAGAGCTTGCCCCGCCCCCTTGCCCGTCCGTGCGGGTTCACAGCAGCTGTTGGAGCCGGAGGGGGGCAGTGCTAACGGGGCTTAAAGCGAGCTGGAGATTTTATCATCTCCCTAGGACAGGCGGATCATGAGACAAAAGTCACTGCCCTCCTGTGGGCTTTTTCAGCCTGCCGGGCTAAAGGGTTAAAGCAAGTGCCCTTTCCCAGTCACCACACACTAGGTAAAGGAGGGCATTTGCTTTAGAGGCTGCCAGCTCTATCAGCATCTATCTGATGGTTCCTCCTGATATACCTAAAGCCAGCCAGCAACAAACGTAACGATAAGAACGTGGGCCAGAGAAGCCCCGGGTGGGGGTGGGAGTGGGGAAGATGACGGAATGGCCTCCTGTCACTGCCTGCTCTGAATCCGCTGGAGGAGCGCCAACTCAGCAACCCAGGCGGCTCTTCCTGCCTCTCCCCACCCGCTCGCTCGCTCGCTCGGTGCCCCTGCTTCTGTCTGCAGGAGCGGCCCTCCCTGCAGGCTTCCTTCCGCTTGGGCTGGCCCATCCTGTTGATGTGAGTCTGAAGGGTTGGAGCAGCTGGCCCGGGCACCTGCTGCAGCGCAGGAAGCTCTTGTGTCTGCCCAGCGCCAGGCCTCCTGCCTTCCTGTCAGGGAGCCGCCTCCGGGAGAGGTCACAGCCAGACCCACCAAGCCTGAACCCCGTGTCTCCGAGAATGTGGGGCCAGCTGGCGTGGTGTCCCTACTCCCACCCTGCAGGCTGAATTGTAGGTAGCCGTCAGGACTTGGACTGATCACACCAGGAAAGAGAAGAGAAAGGGGTAGGAGAAACTGGGTGGTGGTAGCTTGGAGAGCAGAGAAAGCCTTCCCCAGGCACTTCAGACCCAATGTCATCAAATCAAAAACTCCTCTCTCTACAAGATCATAAGGGGTGCACATTGCAGGTCCAGCCACAGTTGCCTCCCTCAAACACTTGAGTGGGATCTAGTTAGTCCCTAGCTCGAGACAACTTTGCCTCAGAACAGCTCCGTACTGTTTGTTTTATAAGGTGCTCTGTCTGCCTGTCTTCACCCCCCTCCCCTCCTATTTTGTCTTAGGAGACAGGGTCTCAGTATGTAGCCCAGGCTGTCTAGACAACCCTCCTGCCACGGCCTCCCAAGTCCCGGGATAATGGCACTAGGCAGGCACTTGGCTTGGTGCTTCACCTCTAGCTTGGATGAAACGATTTCTGTCTGTAATCCCGGACATCCACCCACATCACAGCTTGTTTTCCAGAGCCCAGATACCATGCTCAAAATTAAGATCAAAACAATCCCAACTTAAATGACCTTTGCCTGTTGTTATCAGGAGATAAAAGGCCACCCCTTTGTGACCTGGGGTCTCCAGTTACTCACTCAACCTTTCCAGCCTTCTAGTAAGTTCTTCCCTTGCCCAGAGCCATCATACAGTGCCCGTGTCTCCATGCCACACCCCCATTCAATGGGCACTGTCCTTCAGGCCTCCAATCACTGATTCATGTAACCGATGTCACTGAGCATCTGTGTTCTAGGCCGGCCAGCAGGCTGGTCTTGAGTTGTTCACTGTCCTGCCTCTACCTGCCAGATACTGGGATTACAAGGGTGTGCCACCACGTCCTGCTTTGCTTTAAGGTTTAAAGTTTAATCCCAGCATTTGGGAGGCTAAGACAAGATTGTCATAAATGAGTCTAGCCTGGGCTACATAGTGAGATTCAGGTGGAGACTGACTGCTGAGGAACTTACAGGCTGTGGGATGACATCAGACTCGGTGCACAGAGACTCTAGGCTGTCTCGGAAGAAATGCAATTTTTTGTTTCTGGAGGGCCCTTTCTCCTCTCTGGTTTCTGCACGCCCTTACCATGTTGGTGAATCCTTCCTCGATAACTCCAAGCTGAATTATTTGCCCGCCTCTCCTCCTTATGTTATAAGTAAACCGTTTGTTACGTTTTACTGCCCTTTTATAGTACTGAATCCTGCCCACACCCATGCAGATCTAAACTCCCCTCACATACACGCTCAAGCTGGCCTGGAACTCTCAGCAAGCCTCCTGCCTCCACCCCTGAAGTACTGCAGTCACCAACATGAGCTGCTATGCCCAGTTCCATAGTTCCCTTTCTTTAATAGGTACTTGATATGTTTTTTCCAATGAATTAAATAAAATACTAGATTGTTTCTGAAGACCTCGTGGGGTTGCAGACAGAACGTGGGCCGATGCGTGAGTGGAAGCATGAGTCCTTCCAAACCCTTCTCTTAGATTGTGTTGTTACACGGTCCTTCATAGATGTCGTCATCTTGGGCATGAATACGAGAGGAGACTTACTTTGGCTGTAGGAAGTGGTCAGATGCTGACCGTTGTTGCTAATGGCATTGGTTTCCCTTCAGTCAGAATAATGAAGGATTATCCCAATGTGGATACGGACCTTAGAACATATCACACCTACCAGCGAGCTCCTCTTCACTCCATACAGTCACCAGGTCTCGTCCCTGTCCGTCCCTTATGGCTGTGCTGCATGCCAGGCATTGTGAGCACCGGAAAGCCGTCATAGGAACGGCTCCTGTGGTGAAGGGCTTCTAGGATAGCGAGAGAAGCAAGTAACTGTAGCCATTGCTACATTCTGGGAGATGCCGAGAGAGCCGGGGCACAGATGGTTTTGGGGGTGCTTAGAACAGTGTCAGAAAGGCTTCCCCCAGTTGCTTCTCAAAGCCTGTGGAGTGGGGGCTGCCAGCCATTCAGTGTGCACTTTAGAAGTCTGAATCACACACGAGAGGCGGCAAGAGGATGTACGTGTCATGGAAGGGGTGTAACGGTGTCGGACCCAGGGCCGGCGAGGATAAGTGTTAGTGGGGATGGCCACATGGGCTGCTCATTCTAGCCCAGTGTGGAGAACGGACCTGAAGCATGGGAGCTGCCACCAGTGTTGAGGCAAAGGTGACGAAAATGAAGACCAAAGAAAGGAAGAAGAGGAGGCCGGAGAGACGGGGGCAGAGGTGCTGCTTCCTGGATATGGTGTGAGGAAACATACTAGATCTAACGAGAGACATCGTTACCTGAAGAAGGGACCACAGAAAAGTCATGGGTCGTGGGGGACAGAAAGCCATGGTCAAATTGGCTTCAATTTTTATAAAAAGGTTTGTCATTTTTTAAAACTATGCGTATGGGAGGGGGCAGTGACCACAAGAGGGCATTGGATCCCCTGGAGCTGGAGTTAGGGACAATTGTTTGTCACCTGTCATTGTGCTAGGAAATGAACTCAAATCCTCTGCAAACAGGCATCCTTAACCTCCGAGCTCCCTCTGACCGATCAGAGGTCACGCAGGGTCAAGGGTCTGTGTGGCACATGGGAACAGAGCTGTCTAGAGGTGGTCCTCTCTCAGATCCAGAGTTTAGGTGATGATAACTTGTGAGCTGGAGAGGAAAATACAAAAATCCTCAGAGGATAGCGGCATTTGAAATTAAAATAAGAAATCCCAAAGGAGAAGGAAAACCCAGAGGAAAGCAGATGCAGGCACGGGGTGGGGGTGGGGGTAAGGGGTGGGAGTGGGGGGGATGCTGGCTGAGGGTGCCAGGCCAGGAACTCGCGCCCTAGGTCTTGCTTGGTTTTCTGGTCTAGCGGGACAAAGTGGAGACCAAAGGCAAAGAGGAGCTAATGGAGAAACTGAAAATATTGTAAGCACTAGGGGGAAGGAGCTTCGCCTCCACCAGTGTTAGTTCCGTCACCGTGGTTATTCATCGCCTTTCTCACACCTGTGATCAAATACCTGACCAAACCAATGTAGGGGATCATTTATTTTGTCTTTATTTGAGGGATACGGCCCACCACAGCAGGGACTGGTGGCCCCGGCTGAGAACACCGAGTGACTGGTCACACTGTCCAAAGTCAGGACGCAGGGAGAAATGGACGAAGGTGCCCAGCTGCCTCTTCTACTCAGTGCCAGCCCAGTGCCACAGGGCTCCCCACATCCACAGTGGGTCACCTCTCTCTACATACACCTTCCAGGAAGCACGGTGTAGACACACACAAAGATGTGTTTCCAAGGCAACTGTAAAGTTACTCAAGTTAACAATGAAGATTAATGATCACAATTTGGAATTCAATGCACACCTTTAGTCCCAGCATTTAGGAGGCAGATCTCTGTCTGAGTTTGTGGCCAGCCTAATCTCCACAGGAGTTCTAAGACATACAGGGCTACATAGTGAGAACCTGTCTCAACAAAAAACAAAAGGAAAGATAACTATCATATGTGGTTTTAAACCTATTTGATAATGTTTTCATGTATTCTCTGTAAATGTCATATGTCGCATTTTGTTCATATCCATTACCATTACCCCCTTTAGGGCTCACTGCTGTCACCCTCCCAACTTTGTGTATTTTTGATTCCTGTTGTTTACCCTCAGAGGCCAGCATGTGTATAGATGTAGAGCTATTCACTGGGGCACGGGCAGAATACAACCATGTCCCCAAAGAACAGTGGTGCTCTCTCCAGGTCACAGCTGTCCTTCTCTAGTCAGCTCTTACATTCTTTATGAAACAAAAAAATTAATTAATTAATTTATTTATTTATTTGGTAGATCAGGCTGGCTCCAAACTAGGAGATTCTCCTGCCTCTTCCTCCTGAACGTTGAGATCTAAAACCCAGGCAAGGCCTGTGCATACTGTCAGTCCCAGCACTTGGGGGGGTGGGGCAGAGGCAGGCAAATCTCTTAGTTCGAGGCCAGCCTGGTCTACAGAGTGAGTTCCAGGACAGCCAGGGCTACACGGAAAAACCCTGTCTCAGAAAAGGGGGAAAATAAAAACCAGCCAAGAAAAGACTTTCAGCAAGGCATGGTAATTCTAGCACTCGGGGCTGAACAGGAGAACCACAAGTTACAGGCTAACTTACACTATATAATTAGTTCAAGGCCTGCCTGGACTACACCGTAAACTCTATCTTTAAATATATATATGTATTTTTTTTTAATCTTTATCTCTCTGAGTAAATCACGTGCAGTTGCTATTAAGCTCAGTCCTGCTTAGCTTTCCGTGTGCGGCTCATTCGGAGCGGTGTGGCTATCAATGAGTAAGTTCACTTCTGAAGATACCCACAGAGAAAGCGGCGGTCCACACCTGTAATCCCAGCCGTCAGAGGCAGAGGCAGGCTAATCGCTACAAGTTAGAGTGCAGTCTGGTCTGTGTAGGAAACCCATCCCCCGGCTCTGCCTCCTTTCAGAGTCTCTGCCATCTCTCCACCTTGATTCTAAGTGTCACTTGCTAGGTTTTCTTTTTCTTTTTGTGGGGGTGTGTGTATGAAATGGGGTTTCTCCTTGTAACCACTGGCTGTTCAGGAACTCACTGTGTAGACCAGGTGGACCTCAGACTCACAGAGATCCACCTGCCTCAGCCTCCTGACTGCTGGGAATAAAGGCATGTGCCACCACCGTCTGACTCCTTTTCTTTTTAAATTAGGTTGTCTGCCGGGCGGTGGTGGCGCACGCCTTTAACCCCAGCACTTGGGAGGCAGAGGAAGGCAGATTTCTGAGTTCGAGGCCAGCCTGGTCTACAAAGTGAGTTCCAGGACAGCCAGGGCTACACAGAGAAACCTTGTCTCGAAAAAAACAAAAACAAACCCAAAAACAACAACAACAACAACAAAAAAACCTGGTTGTCATACAAAATAATAGATCTTATCATGGCGTCCTCATGAACATGCCTTTATCTATTACTTGCTTACACTATGAGTCAAAGGTGGTGCTGAGGACTCCCCAGCAGAGGTCTGTACAAGACCTGAGGTTTCCCTCTTCATCCTGTTGGAATCAGCCTTAGACACTAACACTTGCGCTAAGCTACAGCACGTGAGAGCCTGTGTGGCGGCGAGCAGTCGTTTGGAGGAGCAGAAGACACTGCAGGAGTCCGAGTGTGCCTCCCCCAGAGCAGAGCACAGTTACCTGGGACCCTCCATCCTGTCCCTCGGGCCCAGCTAGAACCACGCGGAGAGGAGGTGAGCGTCCCAGTCCAGCTCTGACCCTTAGACTCATGAACAGCGTAGATGGCTGCCCACGTGCAATTTCCTGGGCATTCCCCACAGCCCCTGCAGGGGTGGCATGGGTTAGGGGGAGGGGAAAGGAGCTCCCTTTTCTGCAAGAGAAAACTGGAACGTGTGTGTGTGTGTGTGTGTGTGTGTGTGTACATGCTTGTGGGCATGCTCAGCGCTCCAGAGACAGTTTGGTTTTCAGAATAGCAAATATGAATATGTTATTATATAACATACACAATGTAACACTGATTGTCAACTTGGAAGGATCTAGAGTCACTTAGGAGACAAACTTCTGGGCATGTCTGTGGAGGTTTCTAGATTATAAAATGAAAACATGGCAGAAGTCCTCTTTAACTGTGGCCGATATATCCCACGGGCTGGGCTCTCGGAATGAATGAAAGACAGAAAATGAACTGGGCAAGGCACTCAGTCCTCCCTGGCTCCTGACCGTGGGCACATGAGCACTGCCCCACCCCACCCCACCACGGTTTCCCCACCATGACAGACACTACCTCAGCCCGTGAACTCAAACCCTTCTCCCTTACATTGCTTTAGTCAGATAGTTGGTCAAGCAATGAGAAAGATCTATATACAAGGAAATATTATAATTCCTTTTTTGTATGTGTGTGAAAGAAATCGTAAATACCTAAGTGCTGAACCAGGAAAACTGATAAAGTATAAATGGAATGAGAACAGGACAAAGAAAGAACTTGTTGAGCTGAGAGAAATAAAGGATACGAAGGTATAGAAGGAAGCCTCCCGAACCTCCACCAAGCCACTGAGTGGCCAAGGGACGTACACCAGGGATGAGAAGGGAAAGGAAAATGGGGTTAGGCCTGCTGTGCCTGTGCCTGTGCCTGCTGTCTGTGCCTGTACCTGTGCCTGTGCCTGTGCCTGCTGTCTGTGTCTGTGCCTGTGCCTGTGCCTGCTGTCTGTGTTTGTGCCTGTGCCTGTGTCTGTGCCTGCTGTCTGTGTCTGTGCCTGTTGTCTGTGCCTGTTCCTGTGCCTGTGCCTGTGTCTGTGCCTATGCCTGCTGTCTGTGCCTGTGCCTGCTGTTTGTGCCTGCTGTCTATGCCTGTGCCTGTGCCTGCTGTCTGTGCCTGTGCCTGCTGTCTGTGCCTCTGCCTGTGCCTGTGCCTGCTGTCTGTGCCTCTACCTCTGCCTCTGCCTGCTGTCTGTGCCTGTGCCTGTGTCTGTGTCTGCTGTCTGTGCCTGTGTCTGTGCCTGTGCCTGCTGTCTGTGCCTGTGTCTGTGCCTGTGCCTGCTGTCTGTGCCTGTGCCTGTGTCTGTGCCTTCTGCCTCTGCCTCTGCCTCTGCCTCTGCCTCTGCCTCTGCCTCTGCCTACTGCTGCTGAGACCACCATGTCTTGGCTTAATGAACTTGGAGGCCTAATTTGACCCTCCACTAAAAGTTAATTAAAATCTTTAATCAAAGATTATTTTTGAATGTGTATGTTTCTCTGTGTGTGTAAATGTACGTACATGCATGAATGTGGAGGCCAGAGAAGGACTTCGTGTATTCTGTACTGTCACTGTCAATTTGTTCTGTTAAAATAGGGCCCTGTCACACCGTACCACAGCACAGCACACGAACACACAGAGTCTCTAGTGCACACAGACTTTTACTTGTGTTCTCAGGATTTGAACTCAGGTCCTTATGTTTGTGCAGCAAGCACTCTTACCCCAACCTCGGTTGGTTTCTGTTTTATTTTAGAGACAGGGTCTCATGCAGCTCAGGGTGGCCTCAAACTTTCTATGAAGCTGAGGAAAGACAGCCTTAAGCTTCTGACCCTCCTCTGTCCACTTCCCGAGAACTGGGGTTAGAGGACGACCACCATCCTCAGATTTCTGCAGGCTGGGGAGCAGACGCCGGCCAAGCACTACCACCCGCCTGCTTCTCAGCCTTCAGGAGGGCTTTTGTGGCAAAGCAGTTTAATCTGTGCACTCTCCGGCCTGCGCTTCACCTTCCTGGGAACTGGAAGCCAGCTAAGTGGCTTCTCAGGGTTCCATGAAGCAGTGAAACCCGGGAATCACTCCTGGAGCTCTACAAAATGAGACAGCTGTGCTGGCCAAACCCCAAAGTCCTGGGAAGACGGAGGGTCCTGAACCACTTCAAGAGTCGCCAGGGTCACAGAGTAGCTTCTAGCTTAAAATCCTCCTGCCTCAGTCTTCTAAGTACCAGAACTACAATTACATGCTATAGTGTGCGTGGCTTCACTATTGACATTTTTAAAAACTTGTTTATTTTTATTTCTTGTGTAATGGTGAACATATGTCTGTATGAGGGCATCAGATCCCCTGGAACAGGAGTTACAGATAACTGGGAGCTGCCCTGTGGGTGCTGGGAATTGAACCCACGTCCTCTGGAAGAGCAAGCAGTGCTCTTAACCGCTGAGCCATCTCTCCAGCCCACTATTGGCATTTTAGAATGCATATTTTCAGTCTCCGCTCTGCCTTCTCACTTCCTTCTTTCTGCGTACTATACAAATATGAAGCCATAAAATTACATGGCTACTCAGCACATAAAGACACTTTCCATATAAGCCAGACAACCTAAGTTCCATCCTAGAACCTGCTGTGGAAGAAGAGAGTTGACTCCTGAAAGTTGTACTCCAATTTCCACAGGCTCTTTGTGGTACACACACACACACACACACACACACACACACACACACACACACGCACATGTGTGCACACGTGCACACACACGCATACGCACATGCACATGTGTGCACACACATACACACGCACATGTGCATGCACACACGCATGCACACAGGCATGCATGCATGCACGCGCATGCACACACACACTACTACACCTTAATAAGTCACTATTTTGTAACCTGTTCTTTCCTTGTCCAGCACTGGGGATGGAACTTAGGACCTGGAACACGCCAGGCAAATACTGTACCTCTGCAGGTTATTTCTAAAACCTAAGTCATCATGGGCATCTCCCTGCACATCAGACATTGCAAAGGTAGAGCTGTTAGAATTCACTTAACAGTATGAGTTTCCAGTTTCTTGGCATTATCCAGTTGTCCTTACTTGTTAGACTTCAGTATCCCGATATAGTGCCTGATGTCGGGGGTATTCTATTTCAGAGGCCAAATGCCTGCCTTCTCTTTCGCACCTGGTGAGTCACCAGTGGAAGCTATGGATGTGATCTCTACCCAACAGTGATATTTTAAGGCAAGTGCTCTACACTGAGCCACACCCCAACCCCGAAATAAGAACACTGAGATACACATGTACTTTCGTTATTGTTGCTGTGTTCTATTATGAACCAGGGTCTCACATTTGCTAGACAGGCCTTCTACCACAGAGCTATATGCCCTGCCCTCTTGCATGATGTCTTTAGTTGAAATCTTTTGAATGTTGATGTTTCAGAGCAAGGGAAGAGGTCACCCACGCTCCAGCTGCAGTTCCCTTCCCAACGCCCCCCTTCCTAATGCTGTCACTTCAGGAGATGGGATTCTAATATAAATTTGGGGGTTCATAAACATTCTGACACAGTGCCCTAACTCAGAGCTGCTTTAAGGTGGAGAGGGGGTACGGCTGAGGAGGCAGTGTGTCAGGTCTCAAGAAGACGGCACAAATTCCTGAGACGCAAGATCACAGGCCTCACTTTCAGTGCGCCTTTGGTCAATCCAAGAGTAACTCTTGGGGCTGGGAATGAATGGCTCTTCCTGGCTGTTTATAGTTAGGAGTAAAAAAAGACAGGGGAGGAGATGAAAGCAAAGTGTGGTGTGAGAGGCAGCTGTGTAGTCCACAGACATCCCTGTGAGGGTCCCTGGGTTCTCCCAGGCTGCTCCTCGGTGAGAAATTGGGAATGACACTAGAAAATCAGGGGTGTTGGGAAGAGTCTAAAACAGTGAGGACGCTTTTTATTTTTTATTTTATTTTTATTTATTTATTTATTTTTGGGTTTTTGGACTTGGTTTTTTCGAAACAGGGTTTCTCTGTATAGCTCTGGCTGTCCTGGAACTCACTCTGTAGACCAGGCTGGCCTCGAACTTAGAAATCCCCCTGCCTCTGCCTCCCAGAGTGCTGGGATTAAAGGCGTGCGCCACCACCTCTCGGCTGAGGACGTTTTTTGATAAATACGAAGCATGATTTCTGGGGCCTCTGTGTACGCCAAATATCTTGTGGGTCTCACAAATGCAGACAGTCTCTCCTCTGCCTACGATTTTGTTTTCTGTGCTGGAGATGATCCCCAGGCCTTGTGCATTCTAGGCGAGGCCTGGGCCCCTCAACTGCATATAGGCCCTGCGAGCTTTCAAGGCAGGGTCTCACTATATCCAAGCCTGCCTGAACCTTGAGATTCCCCTGTCTCTGCTGGCCAAGTTGCTGGTATTACAGATGTGCTCAGCCAAGTCCAACTTCGAAGCAGATTCTCATTTAAGGTGCCCAGGTCAGGTCCCATGATTCTGCATTTCCATCCCGCGGTGTTCTAGGCAATCCCTGAGCCGCTCACTGTACAGGGTTCCAAAGTACTCTACAATTGTAACTGTCAACATGGTTAGTATTCTGCCTGATCCTCTGGCCTGCAGAGCTTTCTTTGAGGCAGGGTCTCTCTCCTTTCCTGCCTATCACTGCCAGGCCATGCTGAAGACTGGCTTCAGATAAGCCAAACAATGCTCTGGCCAAACCAGCCAAGCGCAGAGAGTCGGGGCAAAAACGGACCGAGATTGATTCTAGAGGTAGGGGAGAGCTAAACAATCGTATGCACAAAAAGTTTGCAGTTTTCTTTTGTTTGTTTTGAGACAGAGTCTTGCTCTGTGGCATAGGCCGGGCGGTCTTCACTTAGGGCCCCAGCCCCAAACACATACATGCTAACCGTCCCGTCTCAGTCTCCCGAATACTGGGATTACAGACATGCACGACCGCACCCGGAACTATTTCGTGTTTGTAATAGGAACTGTGTCCTGCCGCCTGGCCTTGCAGGTCAGCTAGTTGCCTCCAACACAGTTCCTCAGCCCAGCCCCTTGCAGGTGGCTCTCGTAGGCACCCCTTGTGGCTGATTTGATGCAACTCTTCTCTGCTTCTGTCTAGGAATGTCACATTAGGGAGGAGAGGACAATGCAGCTAAGCGTGCAGAACTCTCCAGCACTGCTGAGAAGGGTATCAACTGGCGCCACCTCTCAGGGAAGCAGTATGGCCACATCACCCCTTCCCCCCACCGACCACCAAGGGGTTGAGAGCCAAGAGGCCAAGAGTCTAGGTGTGACTGAAGTGTCCACTCAGAGATTCCTGTGGCTTGGGTTGGCGTGTGGGTGGCATGACGTTTTACCAGGGACCATGCAGGAGAGTGGGGTGACCATACCCAGTGCCTTGCAGCCTGAGGCAGACACCTGCTTCACACATTGTACATGATGGAGTCCCTTCTGATCAGGGGATGAGGAACCTTGCCCCTATCTGCCAAGGTACTGATGGAGTAACAGCCTGAGACCCCTCACCCCAAGGCTGACTGTGATTAGTATCTGCTGTTGCTGAGTTCTCGGGGAGGTTTCCACCACAGCCTCTCAGGAGAATTCAGGGGACTTAGCCTGGGAGGCAGAGGAGGCTGGAGAGAGAGAGGTAACCAGTCAGGCTGACCTGTTTTGATGCAAAATTGGGGTTGCTGTGTGTAGTTCAGGCCTGGTAATCCCTGCCGCTGGGGCATCTGAGGCAAGAGGCCTGCGTGTGAATCAAGGCTTACCTGGGAAATTTCCTGAGACTCTTTTTGACTAAAAATTAGAACAAATTTAAGACAGGATTGGAGGCTCAGTGGGTAAGAGCCACCAAGGCTGACAGCATGAGCTAGGTCAAATTATTTGCTTTACAAATAGAATCACATGGGCTGGAGAGATGGCTCAGTGGTTAAGAGGAACAGCTGCTTTTCCAGAGGTCCCAGGTTCAATTCCTAGCACCCACAGGGTAGCACACAACTGTCTGAAACTCCTGTTCCAGGAGATCTGATGCCCTTAGACAGACAGATGTACATGCACCGTCCTTCCTCGAGTGCACAGAGTAAATAAGTACATAGAAATAGAATTATATTAAAGAAAGAGAAAGAGACAATGAAAGGGCAGAGTGTTACAGAATTGCAGTTTGCCATGGGCCCGAGGTTTCTACAAAAGGCTCTTCTCTTTAGATTAGTCAAGTTTAACAGAAGAGAAGTTGTTTATTTTGTTTTTCTGAGTGAGACAGAAATACCCCTGCTTCATACCCCTGAGCAGCTTGGAAGCCACCATGAAGGGCAAGCTGGCCTTGCACGCAAGACAGCTCCTCCAGTCTCTGCCTCCTGGGTGCTGGGACTACCAGCGCAAATCACTAAGGCCCCTAGAAAGAGAGAAAATGCCTTTTCGCCAGCACCCTGGCTGGCTGGGGACCCAGCACCCCTTCCCCGGCTGGAATGAAAAGACCTCCACCGCCGAGGGAGAGCGACTGAAGGTGAAGGCGTTGGTCTCAGTGCAGCTCTGTATGGTTTTCAGTGCTACTTATTAGCTGGGACTTAGGGTGGTTAGCCTTTGCGGCTCCAACATAGACTCCATACCTGAGAACACGCACAGACGCTTCAGCGGGGGACTGTGGCGGCTGCAGGTGCCAGGCTAGCTCCCGGCACGTCTGCCCACTAGGCCTACAGACCGTTGTGTTGTCAGCAGGCTTAGCACACTTGGTAGCTGCTAAGTGGGTTTTGTCTCTTCTCTTCTTTCCCAACTTTGCGCACTGTCCAGACCTAGAGTCTGAGTGCATTGACCTCTGCCTTTCAGGTATTTGGGCTTTGATGACTGTCAGAATCGCAGAGGAGAAATAAGATTCATTGTGGGGAAAGAGTCGGGAGACAAGAACTTGTGTAGAGGGAGGTGTGTAGAGAAAATGTGCAACCCACCGCAAACATTAGCACGATCACTGTATTGCAACCAACTTCCTGCTCTCCCTTCCCAATCCTCACTTTAGACCAGTTTAGTTCAGACATCAGAAGTTAATAAAATTTCCCAGGTATTGCTGGGCACGAAGATTAAAATCCTTTGATCTCTGCACTCTAGAGGAAGCCAGAGTTCAAGGCCAGCCTGGGCTAGGTAGGGAGCTCAAGGTCAGTCTGGCTACACCAGTTCCCTTCTCAAAAACAAAACAAAACAAGAAGAACAAGAAAACCAAACAGACAACAGCCCTCAGATATGCAGTCCAGATAAGAGCAACAGCTCAAGGTTTAGGAGCTTGGGTCTTGGTTAATAGCCAAACCTGTGAAAGTAAATTTGCCTGAGGTTACTTATCTATTTTCCCTCTAATTTTCTTACCTACAAAACGAAGGAATTGCCTTGCAAATGTGTGACCACAAACAACAAGTTTTTGTTTTACCTGGAGGGCCATTCTTTTTAGCCCCAGGATGCTTTCTTAGCTCTGAAATCTCAAGAATCCATTAAATGGTGGCTAAAAGTCAAGGTGACTTTGAGAATTGCTCTGCAGTTTCAGGGGCCCCACAAACTATTCCAGGAAGATTCTAGTTAAAGTGCTCTAGTAATTGGTCCTTCAGGGGTGGAGAAGTTGCTCAGTGGTTAGGAGTGTACATTCGGGCAGAGTGTAGCCGTAATTGGTTAAACCGCTTGGTGCTCCCAGAGGGTCTCGCCCCCAGCCACCTGCCAGAGCCCTCTGAACTTTAGAATGACACACACACACACACACACACACACACACACACACACACACACAGGACACCTGTACACATGGGCACACACCTCTACAGAGACACACACAGCTAAAAATGAGACTTTTGAAAGGGTAAAAAGAATACCTTTCCCCTCCGTTTCACAGGACGGAGGGAGAGCTGCCCTCTTCTCTTCTCTTCTGCTAACTGACTGAGGAACATCCCTGGTTCTCCCACCACCCCTCCCCCGGCCTCTCTCCACGTTAAGATAATTGCTACCAGGCAGGGCCACTGAAAATGAACAGCTTTAAAAAATAATGTTCTTCTTTTTTAATCAGTGAGGGGAAAGTTTGATTAAAACTTCCTGCTGACCTGTGAATGTATGTTCTGAGGTTCAGCGAATCTGCATGGTCACTCCTAAAGAATGCGTCAATCAGAGCCAGGCCACGCAGGCATTTACCAAGCTACATCTCCAGCCTCAGTTTATATTCCCTGACAAAATTGTATTTTCTAATATCTTCTGCTTTATATAGATTTGTGAAACTCTGTCCCCCGAGAGGCAGATTTCATCCAGGTGTCATGGTCTACCTGGAATCCCAACCCTAGGGGGACTGAAATAGCAGGACAGTTAGTTCCGGGATAGCCTGGGCTATACAGTGTGTTCCAGGATAGCCTGGGCTACATAGTAAGACCCTGTCACTGAAAATGAAATTGTTTATATATCTGTTTTATGAAACACTTAAGAATTTCTCGTGTTAGGTTCTTTATTGTTGGATATTTCCTTCGATGAGCATTTGCATATGATGTGCACATCTTTCTCAGTGCGCTGCTCTTCAGGTCCATAGCTCCATCAGTGTCCGTTGGGGAGTCAGTCAGCTCTGCAGTAGGACTTCCAAGCTTCTTCAAGCAGTTTATATGATATCTATGTTTCACTGACAGAATTGTTAGAACAGTGCTGATGTCCCTACAGAGATCCAGTCCCAACAAGAGTGGAAGTGGTGCTAGCCCAGGGCTGGTCCTTTAATAGGGAACAATTTTAGAAGTAATCTGTTTATAAACATGTATTTTTGGCTTTTTGTTTTGTCTGTTGTTTTCTAAGACAGGGTCTCATACAACCCAGGCTGGTCTCTAACTCACTGCGTAGCTGGAGGTGTCAAATGCTTAACCCTTCAACAACCACCTCCCAAGTGTTGGGATTGCAGGCGAGGCACGGCATTCGTGAATATATTCAGTTTCCTGCCTCCATGGAATTAAACACTTGATTAATTATGAATAAATATATGCTTATGCCGTGTGTCCTCATAGACAGCCTAAAGCAGTAAGTGTACACTTTAAAGCGTATGCTATCTGTGGTGGTTGTATATGCTCGGCCCAGGGAGTGGCACTATTAGAAGGCATGGCCCTGTTGAAGTAGGTGTGCCACTGTGGGCGTGGGCTTTAAGACCCTCATCTTAGCTGTCTGGTATTCTTATGTCTTAGTATTCTGCTAGCAGCCTTCAGATGAAGATGTAGAATTCTCAGCTCCTCCTGCACCGTGCCTGCCTGGACGCGGACATGTTCCTGCCTTGATGATAATGGACTGAACCTCTGAAGCTGTAAGCCAGCCCCAATTCAATGTTGTCCTTATAAGAGTTGCCTTGGTCACGGTGTCTGTTCACAGCAGTCAAACCCTAACTGAGACACTATCTAATACAAATCATTGTATCTTGTACTTTACTATGGTATTAAAAATGGCGGAACTATGCCCCGTACCTGGAACGGTGGGCACATTAACTAAGTTTTAGTTTCCAAACTTAAGTAATAGGCAGTTTTCAGAGTCGTTTCAGCTGCAGTCTGATGAGTGTCCTCAGAGGGGGACTGCTAATGGTTTTAGGTGCAGTCGTTTTACTGATCGCCACTGAGCCAGGGCTCTGCTGCAGACATGAGCTCACAGCACCGCAGCAGCCTTACAGTGAGCATGCACGATACTGCCTTGCTTTTGTAACTTGGTTCACGTGCGGACCCTGCATTGCGAGCACCTGTTGCAGTCCCTGATCGTGTTCTGTGACAGGTCTTCACACGCAGAAAGCCCTTTGCTTTATTTCGGTCTGAGAAAGCATCTCTGCGTGTGGATGGGGAGACAGTGTGCAGATATCTTTCCAGCCCAAACATTCGCAGAGCTCAAAGTCCTGGCTGGGAAATAAAACGCGAGCCACCTCTCACCTCGCGCCATCCGCCTGGCCCTCTGCCAGCGCCTCCAGAGAGTCGCTCATTTACCATGTGAGGGATCAAACTCCCGGTACTGAGCCACATCTCACCTCGCCCCTGGGTTTGGTGAGGTTGTGTGTTTGGCTCTATTTTAGTTGTAATTGTCCTAAAGTTTTTCTCTGCATCAAGAGAAGGAAGTCCATCTGAGGCTTCTGTCGATGTCCAGTGTCAGCCCTGTCTCCGTGGAACTACTAAAGACACACCTCTGAGTAGAGCCCAGATCCTCCAAGTCTGTGTGAGGAGCCCCCTGCCCGGGCTTCTTCTTCGGAATCACTTTTCAGTAGGCTGTAAACCTAGAATGGGAGGTTTCCCGGACCTGAGCATCAATTAGTAAAGTAAATTAGGGCCAATTAAATGAAGGTTAAACACAGGCCAAGAAAGAAATCACTTCCAAAAAGCATTTACCTAATCCTCCCAAAGGGAGGCTCTTCTGGTCACCTGTGTACAGATGAGGTCCCTAAACCACCTAAGAGGAGCATGGCGGTCCTGTCCCTGCAGGACCTGTCGGCCCTGGCTGCGGTGCCCTGGGAAGCAGGGGGCGGAGTCAGTGCTCCTGAAAACTGACCCCCTCTGGAGGCAAGGCTCCTGAAAACTGACCCCCTCTGGAGGCAAGGCTCCTTTGGGTTTTTTTTGTTTTTGTTTTCATTTTTTTTAAGTTCCAGGACAGCCTGGAACACAGCGAGACTGCCTTTTTTAATTTATTTTATTTTATTTTTTTAGATTTATTTATTTATTATGTAAGTATACTATAGCTGTCTTCAGATACTCCAGAAGAGGGCATCAGATCTGATTACAGATGGTTGTGAGCCACCATGTGGTTGCTGGGATTTGAACTCAGGACCTTCAGAAGAGCAGTCAGTGCTCTTAACCACTGAGCCATCTCTCTAGCCCGAGTCAAGGCTCTTTAAGGCAGCACCAGATTCTCTGTAGCTCATATTTAGCCACTGCCTCTCTTCAGAACTGAAGAAGTAAGATATGGCCAGAGGCCATGCCTCAGGAAGGCAGTGTCCAACGGAATAAGGCAATCATCTGTTTTCTCCTTCTTTAAATCAAAAGAGACTTCTGGGTTGGGGCTGTTCCGGTTCCGCCCTTGGTTACTCCTCATATACCTGAAGGATGGCACAGCCAGGAGTCAGGTCTCTCCTGTCAGCTCAGCACTGGAGAGGCTACTGCAGCAGGATTGCAGTGAGCTTGAGGCCAGCCTGGGCTACGCAGTGAGACCCTGTAGGCCTATAGTATTGTCAGCCCCAAATCGCAGGTCCATCCTCGGGACATATTTAAACTCCCCAGGCTCCTCAGTTGTTGGGGAAGGCAAGAAGATCTGGGGTACAGCAAGAAACCTGGGGATCCACAGAGGGGTTATACTTTCCCGGCACACGCTGGGACCTGGGTTTCAACCCAGCAGCAGTTGGCAAAAGGGACAGAGAATGAAGTAGGCAGAGGCTTTATTTTCGTAACAGTAAGTATTGTCCCCCACGTCCCCTCTTCCTTCTCTTATGTTGAAGTGCTTGGTATGGGTTCCAAGGCCTCAAGCACACCAGGCAAGTGCTCTACCATTGGATTTACATCCTAGCCTGCAAATAGCAAAGGAAGGCTTGGTTTTTCTGGTTTGGAGTCTTATTATATAGCACAAGGGGGCCTTGAACTTGCAATACTTGGCTTAAATCCTGAGATTTCAGATATGTACCACTAAGCCTGGCTCCAAAATCAGGTGTCTCCTCCTCTTCCTCTTCCCCTCTTCTCCTCCTCTTCCTCTTTCTCTTCCCTGTCTTCTTCTTTATGACATATGGCTTTTCTTTGTGTAGCCCTGGGTGTCCTGAAACTTACTCTGCAAACTAGGCTGGCTTCAAACTCAGAGATTCACCTTGCCTCTGTATCACCACTGCCCAGGTCAAAATCAGGTTTCTAAACCCCACTGTTGGGTCCCAGATGAAAGGTTCTTCTTTGGCGCTCAGGACTACCCCCAAATCTTCCAAGCCTCAGTGAGAGTTGCTAAGCCTAGGGGACCATGAACTTGAGACATTCAGATATAGACAGACTCCCCCCTCCCCCATACAGATTTGGAGGTCATTGATCTGGGTGGGAGATCTGGAAGGCCAGTACTATTCTTATGATGACTCCTCAGGGGTCTTGATACTGGACCACCTATGGGGCCACTGGGTGAGGTGGTTAGAGACTCTTTATGCTGGACCTCTACTAAGAACAGACCCTTGCTCTTCAGGACTTAGACTCAACGATCAAACTGCTCGTGCCCTGTGTATGTCCCTGGGACACTGAGGACAGCAATTGCCTTTCATTCATTTGGCAAACGAATGTGCCGTGTCCCTGTGAAATGTGCCTTGTCCCTGGGCTGTACCTAGGATAGGGCCCTCCCCACAGAGCAGGCACCTGCTTTCCAGAGCTTGCTGTCTAGTGAAAGGTATGTCAGCCCCCCTCACGGTGCCCGGCCCTCTCCCACCCTTTCAGCGGCAAGAGAGCTGAGACTGCTAAGTCTCTTCCCATCTGTGCTGTGTAGTTTTTGTGTCAACTTAACACAGGCTCGAGTAATTTTGGAAGAGGGAACCTCAGTAGAGGAAAATGCCTTTACCTGGATTGTTGATTCAGGGGCGTGGTCGGCCCATCCCACAAGGGGCGGAGCCACATCTGGGCGGTCCCAGATGACAGAAGAGAGCAGGCTGAATGAGGAGGGAGCAGAGGAGGCTGTAAGCAGCACCCTCCAGGGCCTCAACATCACCTCCACGCCAGTTCCGGCTCTGACTTCCTTCTGTGATGGTCTGTGATATGGAAGTGAGACGAACCCTTTCCTCCCCAGGTTTCTTTTGGTCGTGGTATCTTACCATAGCACTAGAAAGCAAATCTACCCATTTCCAGACACACTCGCTGCCTGATTTGCCCTGACACACAGTGCCCACGCCTTTTGTCTTAGTTCATACTCAGTAATAAACTGTTAAATACATGTATTTTATTAACTCGTCCAACATACCCAGAGTGCTTTCTATTTGCCAGGCTTGGTTGTCGAAACCAGAGCTTTGACGAAGGTTAAGACGAGTAGGAGTCAGAGGGACAAAAGTTATGGAGACGTGTGTGCCAAGGTCAAGCGACAGTAGCGCAGGGCCGGCCACGGGTCCCCCACACTTGAGCGCCCTAGGGATTTGAAGGATGTAACCCTCATCTGTTTGTCTGGGACCTTCCTTGCCAGCTAGGCGGTGCAGCAGCCGTGTTCGATGCTGTCTCTTGCTCCTCGCTGTCTCACACTCACAAACACTCTGCCTAGTCCAATGCTTTCCACAAGCGTGCCCCTGCCCAGCTGCCTGGGAATCCCCGGGGCACTTTGAAATGCCCCCTCCTCAGTCCCACCTACTAAGTTCACTTTTAGGAAGATGGAACTCAGTGGCAGATACCACTGACAAAGGTTTTTTTTTCGGGGGGGGGGGAAGGGAGCATGGAGCAGAACCACAGAGCACTGCTAACTAACCAATAAAGGAAGAAGAAGAAGATAGGGGTGAGAAAGGCCTTCCCGTGCACCTCACCACTCTGCACTGGGTGAGGACTGGATGAGCAGACCCTGGAGCGGCTGCCTGCAGGGGCACCTGACCACACCCTCACTGAGCCTGTCACTTGTACCTTCCTGGCCCTCCCCAGCCTTCTGCTCTGCCTGTTCAGGTGGCACGTCGATAGCCTTACAGCGGGACGTAGGTCTCTGTGGAGTGGGTAGGTAGATGGGTGTGTCTGAGGGCAAAAGAGGCCCGTGGGAGGGGCTCGAAGGCGGGTCCCTGGCATTTTCACTTGCTTCGCATGGTTCCCCACATAGATGCCCACATACTTTGGGGTGTCAGATATATGCTCTTTAGTGGTGATCCCGGAATGGGACGAATCAATTGTGTGAGTCACCAGTAAGCCCGGCTTGCAGGGTGCGGCATAACTCTGATTTCCCAACTCCTCATTCCCTTGGCAGTGTGAGCGTGAGAGCGCCGGGCTGGCCCCCCACACCCAGCGACTCACTGCAGAGCCTGAGATGGGTGCACAGCTGCTTTCGTAGCTTGCTCTGAAAGTCTGGGAAGAGTTGTGAGGCAAGACAGAGGACAGAACACTCAAAGTCTGGCTCAGGAGGTAATGTGGAGTAGCCTCAACACGCAGGTCCCTGCCTCGGTGTCTGCACACGGCACACCTACCGAGGGAGGACTTCCGCAGCAGGCTGTTGAAGCTGAGTTAATTGTAACTTGTTCTGTGGTTGAGCACAGCAGGTCGCCCTCTTTCCTGCGTACCAGTGTCACCTGTTGATCTTGTTAAAACAGATGCCTACCCCGTGCCCTTAAGAAACGAGCTCTGGGAACTATTTTTTTTCAGCCACTTCTGAAAATTCACACACCACACACGCACATGCTCACACATGCACACATACACATCCCACACCATACCCAAGTAGGAGAGTTTGTGGTTCATGGGTCTAGGATTTTCTTCGTCCAGTCTGTCTCCACCAATGGCTTTACCTCAAATATGAGGGTCAAACATTTCCTTTTGACACACACAGAGCTTCTCTTCCAGAGACCATTCCCTGGATAGCTTTCAATGAGGAGGGGCTATGACCCAGAAAACAAAACAGAAGGGGTTGCTCTTCCTCCCTGAAGGCTTTTGATCCCAGTTAGCGAGGTGACAGCACAGAGCATCATCAGCTTGTCACTTGTCTGTTTTTCATGTCCCTGCCTCCAGCTCTTCCGAAGTGCTGAGTCCAGGGTCTGGCAGCCTCAGGTCCACGGTCACATGGTATTTCCACCCACACTGGGCCCAGTCCTTCACGACTGACCCTCAGTGTCCCTGGCTCCTTCTCCAGCCTTGCCCTTCCTTCAGGGCCTTCACCCAGCTCGTCCAGCAGCTGCATAAAACCCCATTCCTATAGAGTACTCAAGAGGACTGTGCTGCTCTGAACCCTGACTGACCAGGCAAAAGTGTGCCCCAGGCCTTAACCACAGCAACACAAGGGAGCTCAATTTCCATTTAGATCCAAAGAAAGGGTCACAGATGCACACCTCAGGCTGAGGCAGGAGGGTTGCCATGAATTTAAGTCAATCTGGGTAATACTGTGATTTCCAACCATGCCTGGGTTACAGAGTAAGCATACAAAACAAATAACAAACAAAAAGAACAAAACCACAAAACCCCAGCAACAACAACAAAACCCAAACAACAACAACAACAACAACAACAACAACAATCTAAGATAGAACGGATGTGGGGGAAGTAAGGGGACCGAAAAGAGGACACAGTTCCCCACGTCCTCTGATGGCAGATTCAGCAATCTGGGCAAACGCAGTAAAATCCACCCTTTCAGTTGGTTTCTTCCTGCCTCTCCTGTAAGCCAGTCCGGCACACAGCCATGTCCTGCACACAGTCATGCCCTGCACACAGTCATGCCCTGCACACAGTCATGCTCTGCACACAGTCATGCCCTGCACACAGCCATACCCTGCACACAGTCATGCCCTGCACACAGCCATGCCCTGCACACAGCCGTGCCCTGCACACAGCCGTGCCCTGCACACAGTCGTGCCCTGCACACAGCCGTGCCCTGCACAGCTGCAGGCAGCCTTCAGCACCCATGCTTCTTACCTAGCACGTCCAACCTTCTGACCTTAGGTGCCTGGCCTGCAACTTCCTCTTAGCAGGGTCAAGCACGGACCAGTCATAAAGCATCAAAATGGCCCAGGGATGGGTGCAAGTCTGTGCACCCACTGTCCGTGCAGTTTTGCCCTTTCCCGGAGCCATGGGCAGCCAGGCTTTTCTGCCCACGTCTTTGAACAGAGTCCCTCATCTGGTCACCTTTGGATTGGTAGTGGCCAGCACTGCACCTGGCACAGGGGCGTAGGCAGTAAATATTTGCAAAATGACTGAAAGAAGCCATGGAGAGGTCACATCTGGTTTGGAAGAGCTTAGAACCATCGGCCATATTTCTGCCTTCCAGTGTGTGTGTGTGTGTGTGTGTGTCTGTCTGTGTGTGTGTCTGTGTGTGTGTCTATATCTGTGTCTCTGTGTGTGTATGTGTGTGTGTGTATGTGTCTGTGTGTGTGTCTGTGTGTGTGTATGTGTCTGTGTGTGTATGTGTGTATCTGTGTGTGTGTCTGTGTGTGTGTATGTGTCTGTGTGTGTGTTTGTGTGTGTATGTGTGTGTATATGTGTATGTGTCTGTGTGTGTCTGTGTGTGTGTCTGTGTGTGTGTCTGTGTGTGTGTATGTGTGTGTGTGTATGTGTGTGTATGTGTATATGTGTGTGTATGTGTGTGTGTCTCTGTGTGTGTGTGTCTGTGTCTGTGTGTGTATGTGTGTGTGTGTGTGTGTGTATCACTCTGAATGACAGTGACAACCCAGGATGTGCTTGGTCTAAGTTGCCCTGATTCATGGTGGTTATCATCCCGCCATGACCTGTCTCTCGCCCAGAGTCACTCACCAACTAGGAGAGTTGCTGTGTCTCATAATCATTGCCCACCTCGGGATAGCCTTTAAGATCCAGCCTCCCGTCCTAGGCTCATGAAAGCATTATCGGTATTTGAGTTTATGGGGAAATCCTTACTGAAGAAAACCGATACTTGCAGTGGAAACTGACTGGTAAATGCCTGGTATCAAGTTTATGCAACTTGAGTAAGAAACAATTACGCACATACACTACAGCCCCAATAAACAAACAAACAAACAAACAAAGGCCCCCACTTTCCAGTGGGGTTGTATGGGCCTTATCTCTGGAGACTGCCTGCGTCCCCTCTAGGGTAGCCAGGAGGCTCCAGGTCCTCTAAGCCTCGGGCTTCTGCAGCCATGAATGGAATCAAGTCATCAGGCAGAGCCGTGATGCAATGGATGTGGGTGACCAGAGGCAACCAGGAAACACCGTGACCCACTTCTTCACAAACCGCAGGACTTGGGACAAGTCAACATGTCTGAACCTCCATTTCTTCATCTGTGAAAAGAGTCGGGGGAGTAATCATTAGCTTGTGGGGATACTGAGAACATGAAATCAATCTGGACCATGTGAGAGAAACGCTGTCTGGAAGGGAGGGAAGAGTTGCTGTGCCCGACCTGGTGAGAAGCAGCTGCCATTCCCGAGGGTGTTTGTGGTTACGTGTGGTCACACAGACATGGAGGGCCAGCAGGTACCAGCTCATCCTTCATCTTCCCCACGACACCTCCAGCTCCTCCTCCTGATCACTAAACCTACAACCACAGCGTCCCTGGGCTCACCTTTGGACTCTGGAGAGCACGTAGTCAGACCTCGCACAGGTCACAGGCCACCAAGGTCCCATGCCTCTTCATTCCAGGCTAACCCCCAGTCTAACGGGGGAATGTTTCAAGAGATGTTTGTTGAATGGATAGGTGTGAAAACAGATATCTTACCCTCTTAGGAGAGACAGGGGCCAAAATCACGAAGGGGGCATTGAAAGGGTTTTAAACATTAGAGAGAGTCTAGGTCTCTGGCCACAGGCAGTTATGAGCACACTGCACCTGTTACTTGTATGTTGAATAGTCATTTGTACATTTTCAACAACCCATGAAAGCACTTTAAAATATTAGTGCAAGGCCAAAATGTATCTCAGTGGTACAGTACGTGTTTAATATTCCCAAGGACCCTGGTTCAAACGCAGCACCTCCTCAATTAAAAAACAAAACAAAAAAAACAAAACAAAAGCCTTATCCTGTGCCCCCTGTCACAGGAGAACATCCTGAGCTCTCCTACCTGGCACCTTGCCTGCTCTAAGTGGCCTCACCTGGTCCCCAGAGGTTCTTCTGTTAGCATCACTCACTTTCTGAGTTGGAGGCAGCCATAGAAAATAAGGCTTGGCAGAGCCAACTTTGAAAAGAGAGGGTGCGTGCTTGGTTTTGGGTTTCCCGGTCTGTCAGTTGTGTGGGTCCCCCCTGCACCTGGTCCCCTGAAGAGAGCTCTAATGAGCCATCATGTCCTTGCCTGTGCACTGACTTCTGTCTCCCTCACCTTACTGATTCTTACTCATTGTTCAAGACCTAACCCAGGTGCCGTCCTTTCCCGGAGGTTTCTGTGAGTCACCACGCTGCCTGGTGAGGTACTACTCCACCTGGGACGGTGGTTCCAGAACGGGTGTGATTTTTGTTGTCCAGAGGAACACCTGGCAGGATCTGGAGACATTTTTAACTGATGTGGTAGTAGGACACAGATACACACTAACTGCTCGCAGACAGAGGCCAGACAACACACCAAGGAGTTATCCGACCCCAGTGTTCACACTACCACTGTTAAGACCCCTGCTGGTGTTGAGAGATGACGCTTTGGGTCTCGCTGAGCAGTGGCTGTGTTTATTCCGCCTTTGTCCCACATGCTGTGCACACGGCTCAGAGACATCCACCCCTCTCCCAGATGTACCTATCTAAACTTTGAAGCCATCTCTCAAGCTGTGCCCGAGTAACTGTCGATGGCATTATGACCTAAGAGGAACATATCTAAGGCTTCTGCTCCCAAGAAGCCTTGTAACTGAATAGAGAAAAAGGTCATGGTAGAAAACAAGACCGCACTAGAGGACAGGTCGAACCAGAACAAACTTGCGGACATCGTCCCTTTTAGACTGGGAAACGTTAATCTTATACAGTTCACTCCAAATGTGGCTCAGCTATTTTGGCCTGGGCTGGGGTCAGAAGAAGGGAGTCGTAGGAAGTAAGTCCTCAATCCTGTCTCCCCCACATGCTCCATGCCTCATGGCACCCCACCCCCCTTCTTTCACCCTGCCACAGTTTCTGGAAGACAGACTTGCTTCTCTAAGGCCTTAGTTATTTTTGTTGAGTAGGACTCAACAGGTGGGCTACACATTGGCTTTAATATATAACTATACTTGAACCTCTGGGGAAATCTAAAGAAAACAGTGGTACACGGTTACAGTGCTACGTGGACAGGAAATTAAACATGGCTTCTCGATGGTAGCAGGCACAGGGAAGCCCAAGCCTCCAACTAGCAGTGGCCACAGCTTCCGGACGCTCCAGGAGCTCCAGGCCTGCAACCTGGCAGGGGCCGCCTGTGTGGTCATGCGCCCGGTGTGTCAGTCAGGCAGCCTCACACACGCCCCACCCACGAGCCCTGGTCACTTACTCACCTCATGCTCTGGGCAGTAAAGGATAAACATTTCCAAGCTGGACTTAGAACTTGGCTGAGCCTTGCTTTTAATCATGTGAAAGCCAGTATACTCCAGGAAAAAGGACTGCTTAGAAGGGTCAGACATGAGTAAGTCTGATAAGAGATCTGGCTCTACAGAGCCATGGTTCCAGATAGAAGAAGTGCCCGGAAGCTCAGAGCCTCTCCCATAGGTTCCTATCTAACTAAATTTTGCAGCCATCTCTCAGTATGTGCCCAGGTATTATAGATCACATTTTGAGAGAGTGCGTGCAAATGGGTGTGTGAATGTTGTCCTACCGAGTCATGGTGGTCAGAGGTGTGGACAAAACACTCGCCCTGAAATTCTGGGTGCTGGCTTTAGGCATTAAGGATTATTTTAGGAAAAAGAAGAAGTACTCCTTCCTAGGAGACCCTCCCAGTCTTTGGAGTTCTCACAACACCTTAACATTTTTCTCCACTTATAAAAAAGAACCCACAGACATAAAATTTCTTTGCTGTTTTGTAACTGTATACATATCCATATTAATATTGCTCTGTGGGAGGAAAGGTATGGAAATTTGTCTGACGTTTATGGACTCTGATTATTTGGCATTCATCTGAAAGGTGGGACATGGGGTATTCACCATTCCTCCAGGACAATGATCACTCAGTCTTTGAAGTCACATGGCTTTTCAGGACTTTAGAGTAGGGGTGATGGCTATGAGACCCAGGGCTTTACACAGGAAGATGACCCGCCACGCCCACCCAGCCCCAGCCCTTGCCACTGTAAACTTACTGGGTTTCACATTCTAATACAGGCTTGGGGTCTCACACCTGTAATTCCAACTCTCGAGAGTATGAGACAGGAGGATTGCTGTGAGTTGAAGGCCAACCTGAGCTACATAGTACTAGTTCCAGGCCAGTCTGGGAAACAGAGTGAGACACTATCTCAAAAGAAAAGAATAGGGGTCTGGCGAGATGGCTTAGTGGTTATAGTACTTGCAGGGGACTCTGGTTTGGTTCCCAGAACTCACAACGTCAGCTCATAACAATCTGAACTACTCTAGTTCTAGGGTATCTCATGCTGTTTTCTGGCCTCTTCTGTGATCCTTGCACACACACGGTACACACACATACAGCCAGGCAGACACATCCTTCAGTTACAGAGTAAGTTTGAGCTAGTCTGGACTGCATGAGAGACCCTGTCTCAAAAGAGATAAAGCAAGCCTCACCCCTCCCTATTGTACAGGGGTTAACTTAAATTTATAAGATCTTATCTACGTGGTTTTGAGCACAAAAACTAATGAAGTCTTCCCTAAGTGATGGGGGTGGGGGGGAGAAATAGGCAAACCAATAGCCCTGTGCTATTATGAGTGGGTAGCCTGTGCTCCCAGCACTCAGACGGAGGAAGTAGGAAGACTGTGATTGAGGTCAACTTGAGCTGTATAATAACAAGACTGTGTACAACTAAATAGTAACAAATTTACAACAGCTCATATGTGCTTAGTATGTGCCAGGAATTGATGGAGAGAACCGATCCTCGGGTCTCAGCTGGGGTTCCAGGTCAGGTCTATCAAATTAGTAATACAGCATGATTACTTAGTTAAAAAGAAAAACAAACAGAAGAACAAGGCAGCACTAAGACGGGGAGAGGAGAAGGAGGAAGATCGGGACAGAGTAAAATGAAAATGTATGGAAAATGCTGCAGTGGCACCCAGCAGTTTGTACACTGACCTAAAAAATTAATTAAGCACAACACCATCGATTTTAGCTCCCTGGACTTTATGGTCCCCTTAGCGCCTTTGCTCAGAAGGTATCAATTCCCACCACAGGGGAATGGATGCGGTCTCCACTTTAAAGGCCTGGATTTAATGCTGGTTCTAATTTTATTGACATTTGAGTTAATCATTGTAAACTCCCTGAGTCTGAATTTCCTAATTCATAAACTAAGAAACACACACACACACACACACACACACACACACACACTCATTCTCTCTCTTTCATACACAAACACAAACTCATTCTCTCATACACAGACACAAATTGCAACAAGAATCTAGTAAGATCATGATGGAAACATGCAGAATTACTACATCATGTTCTATAGCAAATGTATGGATCATTTAATTAGAGGGATTTCAGAGGTCGTTTGGTCTAAAAAGTTACATTGTGGAGACAGAAAGACTAAGTTGTAGCTCACTAGTGGGACTTATACACACCACTGGGTGCATGAAGAAAGCAGAGGAGGATTCTGGATAAGTATCTTCTATCATTAACCACCTTCCTTTCCCTCCCCCATTCTGATTTTCTTCCTTTTTTTAAAAACTCAAATTCAGGAACTTCTGTCACAGCAAGTGACACCAGTAACCACCCCTCTCTAGCCTCCATGTGGAGGTTTGAATATACTTGGCCCAGGGAATGGCACTATTAGGAGGAAATTGTGTTACTGTGGGCGTGGGCATTGAGACTCTCCTCCTGGCTGCCTGAAAGCCAGTCATCTCCTAGCGGCCTTCAGACAAAGATGTAGAACTCTCAGCTCCTCCTGCACCATGCCTGCCTGGACGCCAACATGTTCCTGCCTTGATGATAATGGAGTGAATCTCTGAACCTGTAAGCCACACCCAATTAACTGTTATCCTTATAAGAGTTGCCTTGGTCATGGTACCTGTTGACAGCAGTAAAACCCTGACTAAGGCAATCTTGAATTAGTTCTTTTCTGTCTTCTTTCATTGCCACCACTATAGACCAAAAGCAAATGCTATTCCACACAGGGACTGCTGTTAAATGGTCACTCAAGGGTGATCCCCAACTCTTACCGCATTCTCCCCACAACTGTCAGAGTCATCATCCTCCCTTCCTTCCTTCCTTCCCTCTCTCTTTCTTTCTTTCTTTCTTTCTTTCTTTCTTTCTTTCTTTCTTTCTTTCTTTCTTTCTTTCTTTCTTTCCTCCTCCTCCTCCTTCTTCTTCCTCCTCCTCCTCCCTCCTCCTTCTTCTCCTCCTCCTCCTTCTTCTCCTCCTCCTCCTTCTTCTCCTCCTCCTCCTTCTTCTCCTCCTTCTTCTCCTCCTCCTTCTTCTTCTCCTCCCCCTTCTCCTTCTTCTCCCCCTCCTCCTTCTTCTCCTCCTTCTTCTCCTCCTCCTCCTCCTTCTTCTCCTCCTCCTTCTCCTTCTTCTCCTCCTCTTTCTTCTTCTCCTTTTTCTCCTCCTCCTCCTTCGTTCCTCTGTTACCCTGGCTGTCCTTGAACTTGCTCTGTAGATAAGGCTAGCCTTAAACGCACAGAGATCCACCTTCCTTTGTCTCCCTAGTGCTGGGAATAAAGGTGTATGCTACCACTGTCTGGCTCAGAGTTTTCTTTTTTAAAATAAAACATGTGATGCTCTAGATTCTTCTGTGCAAATGCGTGTTGTGACCTCCATGGTCAGCCATACATGTTCTGCTCAGCTTTTGGGCTGACCCCAGGATACATAACACACTGGTGAAATCTTAAAGGAATCTGGCCTGAAAGCAACAAAACATTGTCCAAAAAGCCCAAGTTTAGGTAGAATCCGGAGCTCAGAAAGGAGACCCGAAGGTGTGCTGGCAAAGCTTGTACGCTGATCACCACTCCAGAGTGAGACTCAGACTAGGTCTGCAGCGCCTGGTCCAGCTCTGGCTTTCAGACCACAGAGGCTGTGTGGGGGAGGGCACAGTCTGAGACCTCCTCAAGGCGTATGCCCAAGGCCTTCATCTAAGGAGGTTCCTGCCAAGCAGGTGAGATGGTATCAGGCAGGCTTGCAGGGTCATCTGCCTCCTAAGTGGCTTTTAATTCTCTGCCTGCTTTTCCCTTTCCGAGTCATTTCTCCGGTTTTAGGCAGTGTGCCCAATGGCACCTAATTCCTCTTCCTTTTCAGGAAGTGCACATCTCATCCCTCAACTGGCTGAGCTTTGTTTCAGGGGAGCTGGAGCAGAGGCAGAGCGTCCACATGCGAAGTTCCGGCTTTCCGAGTGGGCATGCGGCTGGGGGTGGGGGTGGGGGGCTGGAGCAGAGGCAGAGCGTCCACATAGGAAGTCCCGGCTTTCCAGTGGGCATGCGGCTGGGGGAGGGGCTGGAGCAGAGCGCTTTCCTGGAGTGAATGAAGCCTTTGTTCTGGTCCCCAGCTCTGTATAAATCAGAACTGGTGCCACATACCTGCAACCCCAGCATGGGAGGTGCAGACAGGGAGGAATGAGCTTCAAGGTCATGGCCCAGCAAGAGGTCTCAATTGGGAACTCAAGCTGAGTTTGATCCCGGGTCCACAGAGCTGACAGAGAGGCTCGAGTTCCTCAGGTTGTCCCCAGCAAGCTCTACAGCTGCTTCTAACTCTCTCTGGCAGGAGATTCAGCGAAAAGCAGAGTCAGGCCTTGAAATGGTCCCCCTAAGCCCTCATGCTCAAGAAGAGAGACCTGATAATACCCAGAGTCTAATACCTATGCAAATAATGGAGGGCTTTCATTTTTGCAACGAAGCAGGGAGGTGGCATCTGTAATCTCAACACTCTGGAGGTGAAGGCAAAAGAATCAGGTCCAGGCCTATCTCAGCTTCACAGTGAGTCCAGGGCTATCTGGTTTGTGTAAGAGCTTGTCTCAAAACAAACAAAAACCCCCAAATAAACTGATTTTTTTCTTTGCAAGTTATTTAATTGCAAGGAATGAAGCACCTAGCAGTCATCTATAATAGAAATAGAAATAGCTATACTATTTCAATTCCTATATACTATACTATTCCTATTGTGTGGTAGAGGATTTGAGCAAGATGTGAATTCTCACATATCAGAAGACATAGAACTTAGGAGAATTCATGACTGGCTGGGGTCAGCCTGGTGCCATCACCTGCTGGTGCATAAATGACAGGCACCTCTGCTGATCACAGCATCAGGGCAGGGGGCCGCTTCCAGAGAACGGACTCACTGGGATGTCACAGTGGCCTTTGGGGGCATCTGAGGCATGGTGGATTCCCTAAAAGGAGTCAGAGGCTGGGGAGATGCTGTCTGTGAAGTGCTTCCTGTGTGATTGTGGAAACCTGAGTTCACATCCTCAGAATCTCTGCAAAGACAGATCCAGAGCACATCTGTAAACCCAGGTGCTGTGATGAGACGGGGGGGGGGGGGAACCCCAGAAGCTGTGGAGGTGCTTAGTCTGGCATGCACGACAGTGAACTGCAAGGAAGTTCACACACACACACACACACACACACACACACACACACACACACACTACAAAGTTTGTTTTGTGTTAGTCAACTATTTCTGGGCATGAGACCTGCCCCAAAGTGTGGTTGCTATACCCAGTGATGCTCTATTGGAAAAAAAAACAAAACCTGATTTCCCCTTTGCCCACAGGTATCAATTGCAAATAACTTCTTGGTTAGGGGTAGGGCCCTGTGTCCACTGCCCCTCTCAGTGTGGGACTCCTGTTGACCTGAACCTGCATAGATCTCCGTGTGCCGCCACAGTCTCTGTGAGTTCACATGTTTATCAATCCTGTTCTGTCTGGAAGACACTGTTTCCTTGTCTCTGGACGTTTCTTTGGTAACGTTGATCTATAGGTATAGCAATATGTCACCAGAGTCTTTTTATTACTGTGTTCCTTTATCAGAATAATAGTAGGGTTTCCCCTAGGCCCATGACCTATCTAGTCTTGGTTACTTTAGCAGTGTTAAATATGGGTTCCATCTCATGGAGTGTCTTTTAAATCAATAAAATGGTTGGTTACATCATAGCATTTGTGTTGCTATTATACCAGCATATCTTTTTTTTTTTTTGTGGATGCAGCGAACTTTATTGATGGTATTCTAGAGTAGGGAGGGCTTCTTAGGCCTCTCCTCTTATTATGGGGTCTGGGATGGAAACTGTGAGGGAGATGCTCAGTGTTGGGGGCCGAGTTGGGGCAGGGACTCCTCAGCATCAAGGGCCTCTCTCTTGCTCTCAGTGTCCTTGCTGGGGTGGGCGGTCCAGGGCTTCTTACTCCTAGGAGGCCATGTAGGCCGTGAGGTCCACCTCCCTGTTGCTGTAGCCATGTTCATTGTCATACCAGGAAATGAGCTTTACAAAGTTGTCATTGAGAGCAATGCCTGCCCCAGCATCAAAGGTGGAAAAGTGGGAGTTACTGTTGAAGTCTCAGGAGACAACCTAGTCCTCAGTGTAGCCCAGGATGCCCTTCAGTGGGCCCTCAGATGCCGACCTGAACCTGCATAGATCTCCATGTGCCGCTGGTCAATGAAGGGGTCGTTGAGGGCAACAATCTCCACTTTGCCAAGTGCAGAGCAAAAGGCAGCCCTGGTAACCAGGCGCCCAATACGGCCAAATCCATTCGCAGCAACCTTCACCACTGTGTCTATGGGAGGAGGCTGGCACTGCAAGGAGGCTTCACCACCTTCTTGATGTCATCATACTTGGCAGGTTTCTCCAGACAGCATGTCACATCCATGATGGCTACATTGGAGGTAGGAACACGGAAGGCCATGCCAGTGGTCTTCCTGTTCAGCTCTGGGATGACCTTGCCCACAGCCTTGGCAGCACCAATGCAGGGATGATGTTCTGGGCAGCCCCACGGCCATCACACCACAGCTTCCCAGAGGGGCCATCCACAGCCTTCTGAGTGGCAGTGATGGCATGGACAGTGGTCATAGCCCTTCCACAATGCCAGAGCTATCATGGATGACCTTGACCAGGGGGGATAAGCAGTTGGTGGTACAGGATGCATTGCTGACAATCTTGAGTGAGTTGTCATATTTCTCATGGTTCACACCCATCACAAACATGAGGGCATCAGCAGAAGGGGCAGAGATGATGACCCTTTTGGCCCCACCCTTCAAGTGGGCCCCAGGCTTCTCCATGGTGGTGAAGATGCCAGTAGACTCCACAACATACTCAGAACCAACATCACCCCATTTGATGTTAGCGGGATCTCGCTCTTGGAAGATGGTGATGGGTTTCCCATAGATGACAAGCTTCCCATTCTCAGCCTTGACCAGCTGTTGAATTTGCTATGGGTGGAGTCACACTGGAACATGTAGACCGTGTAGTTGAGGTCAATGAAGGGGTCGTTGAGGGCAACAATCTCCACTTTGCCAAGTGCAGAGCAAAAGGCAGCCCTGGTAATCAGGCGCCCAATACGGCCAAATCCATTCGCAGCGACCTTCACCACTGTGTCTATGGGAGAAGGCTGGCACTGCATGAGGAGATGTGGCTGTCTCTAGAACAGGGAGGAGCAGAGAGTCACACCAGTGTATTTTTCAGTCAGGTCACTGTTGTAGGTTGCAGGGCGTGTGGCTGGGTGAGATTAGGAGACAAAACGCATGTGGATGAGAAACATTTAAAGAAATGTTTAATATTCTTAGCTGCTGTTTATTAAATAATACATTTATTAAAGATAAACTGAGATTTTTATCTTAGCCAAGTCAGAAAGGCCAAGATCAATAATACAAAAGGCAGCTAACGCTGGTGAGGATGAAGAGAAAGGGGGACATTTATTCACTGCTGGTGGGAGCACAAGTGGAAAGCAATATGGAAGGTCCTCATAAGGGGAGACTCAGTCTACCTCAGGATCCAGCTATCCTACTCTCGGGCATTTACACAGAGGGCTCTACATGCTACTCTACACAGGATTCTACATGCTACTATACACAGAGGGCTCTACATGCTACTCTATACAGGATTCTACATGCTACTATACACAGACTCTACATGCTACTATACACAGACTCTACATGCTACTCTACACAGGACTCTACATGCTACTCTACACAGGACTCTACATGCTACTCTACACAGGACTCTACATGCTACTCTACACAGGACTCTACATGCTACTATACACAGGGCTCTACATGCTACTATACACAGGGCTCTACATGCTACTATACACAGGACTCTACATGCTACTCTACACAGGACCCTACATGCTACTCTACACAGGACTCTACATGCTACTCTACACAGGACTCTACATGCTACTCTACACAGGACTCTACATGCTACTCTACACAGGGCTCTACATGCTACTATACACAGACTCTACATGCTACTATACACAGACTCTACAAGCTACTCTACACAGGACTCTACATGCTACTCTACACAGGACTCTACATGCTACTCTACACAGGACTCTACATGCTACTATACACAGGGCTCTACATGCTACTATACACAGGGCTCTACATGCTACTATACACAGGACTCTACATGCTACTCTACACAGGACCCTACATGCTACCCTACACAGGACTCTACATGATACCCTACACAGGACTCTACATGCTACCGTACACAGGACTCTACATGCTACTCTACACAGGGCTCTACATGCTACTCTATACAGGGCTCTACATGCTACTATACACAGAGGGCTCTACATGCTACTCTACACAGGACTCTACATGCTACTATACACAGGACTCTACATGCTACTCTACACAAGACTCTACGTGCTACTCTACACAGGGCTCTACATGCTACTCTACACAGGGCTCTACATGCTACTCTACACAGGGCTCTACATGCTACTCTACACAGGGCTCTACATGCTATTCTACACAGGGCTCTACATGCTACTCTACACAGGGCTCTACATGCTACTATACACAGGGCTCTACATGCTACTATACACAGACTCTACATGCTACTATACACAGGACTCTACATGCTACTCTACACAGGACTCTACATGCTACTCTACACAGGGCTCTATATGCTACTCTACACAGGGCTCTACGTGCTACTATACACAGACTCTACATGCTACTATACACAGGACTCTACATGCTACTATACACAGGACTCTACATGCTACTATACAAGGACTCTACATGCTAATCTACACAGAACTCTACATGTTACTATAAAGATTCTTATTTATCCATGATCATTAGTACTCTAGTCATAATAGCAAGAGGTCAGAAACAGTTGAGATGCCCATCAACTGATAAATGGATAATTAAACTGTGCTACATTTGCACAATGAAACATTAGTCAGTTGTTAACAAAAGTGAAATCGTGATGATTGCAGGCAAATGGAAGGAGTTAGAAAAAAATCATCCTGAGTGAAGAAAGGAGGACCTCAAAAGACACACAGTGCATGTTTTCTCTCATATGTGGATGTTACTTTTAGGTTGTTGGTATGTGTGACAGCATTATGGAAGTTAGAGCACAGGAAACTTAGAACTGAACAAAACCATCGCCCAGAATCCCAAACACAATTCTATGGCATGACGGCCAGGTCTTCCCTGAGGTTGCTGCCGTATTTTAGATAGCTCACAGTCTCTACAACCTCGATGGTTGTAGCAACACATGAAGGCTGTGCTTTGTGTAAAAGGATCAGACTTGGCGTAAGGGGAAGTAAAGTTAATATTTTTGTGAGAAAACACTGACTTGTATGAAAATCCACCAACCGGTTGCTATCAGCTGGTTTCCAATGAGTGGAAACTTCTACTCACTATTGACTGTAGGTGATTTCTGAGCCCCAAGTGTCACATGGCCACGTTCTTCCTGCCTGCCTACCTGTGGGGTGTCAGCTGTGTCGCAGGCAGGTAGAGTATGCAGCGCACAGAAGGTCCAGTGTGTGGACAGCAAGGAGCTGGAGGCCATTTTAACAGATCTGCATCAGTGGCTCTCCACCAATGGTAGCTCCACCCACCTACGGAGTGGACATTTGTCAATGTCTGGAAGCAGTATTGCTTGTCACAGCTTGGGGTAGGGAAAGGTTGTTGATGGCACCTACTGAATAAAGGGCAAGGAAACTGCTAAGCACCCTGAGATACACAAACCAGGACCTACACAAATACCTTTTCTCTGGAGGTTTTTCTTTTAAATATTGCAGCAGCTGTTCTTATTCAGTTGGAAAGAACTTGGGTTTGGACATTCTGGGTTGGCCATTGTGGTCAGAGAGTGGGGGCCATGCTGGGTAGAGGTTACTGAGCACTGAGACGATTGTGCACTGATCCAGTTAGAGCTCCTCTTGCAGTGTGTGGTCCATTCTGAGCCAGACAGCTGCTTATCGGAGCAAGGAGCAGGGCCCACCACATAGGTGAGTCTGTGGTCACATCACGGGCAACCGTTCCTTCTGTTGTGTCTGAGAACGTCTGAGGAGCACAGCTTAGTAAAAAGAGGAAAGGAGCCATGCTGGCACAGATGTGGGCCCTCTGACAGACATGCCAGGGCACCCAGAGATTCTGGCTTTGGGAGAAGAAGGCAGAGAGAGGTACCAGCTCTGTGGGAACTGTTCCTGTTGCAGTCCCTGGGGCAGTCTAGAGTCTGTGCTGAGGGCTGAGAGTCACCAAGGCAGACTCTTGATTCATGAATTCTCATCTGTCACATTGTCTGTATTTTCGTGGGCCATTTCTAGTCTCCTTCTGTCATAGTTTCAGTTGTCAACTTGATATGAATCTAAATCACCCAGGGAGAAAGAACCTTAACTGAAGAATAACTCTGGTCACATTGGTCTGTGGCCATGTCTGTGAGGTGTTTTAAATTGCAGTTGATATAAGAGGGGCCAACCCACTGTGGGCAATGCCATCCCTAGGCAGGTGTCAGGATAAGAAAGGTAGCTGAGGGGCTGGAGAGATGACTCAGCGGTTAAGAGCCTGATTGACCTTCCAGAGAACCAAGTTCAATTCCCAGCAACCGCATGTCTGCTAACAGCTGTTTATAACTTTAATTCTACAGGATCTGACACACTCGTCTGGTTTCTGTGGGCATCAGGCATACACGTGGTACATAGACATATATGCAGACAAAGCAGCCATAGACATAAAATAAAAATAAACAAGTCTTTTAGATTTTTTCTGTTTTGGGTTTATTTATTTATTTATTTATTTATTTATTTATTTATTTATTTATTTTGGTTTTTTTGAGACAGGGTTTCTCTGTGTAGCCCTGGCTGTCCTGGAACTCACTCTGTACACCAAGCTGGCCTCGAACTCAGAAATCCGCCTGCCTCTGCCTCCCTGAGTGCTGGGATTACAGGCGTGCACCACCACCGCCTGGCTTAAAAATTATTTTTAAAGAAAGGTAACTATCAAGCCAGAGAGAGCAAGCATTCCTTGGTGGCTTCTGCTTCAGCTCTTACTTTAACTTCCCTTGATGATGGTGGTGGTGGTGATAGTGGTGGTGGTGGAGGTGATGGTGATGATAAAATAAAGCATTTCCTCACCACATTGCTTTTGGTCATGGCATTTACCATAACAGAAAGAAAACTAGAATCCCCTACTCCTTAAGTGGGCAAAAAGATATTTGAATGCAGCAATGTGTTAGATCTTATTAATAGTAACAGAAGAAGGAGAGAGAAGCTAAGAACAATGTGTGGTTGCGATGCTGGGCACTGAGAAGACAGGAGTGTGAGAAGGAAAGCAAAGAGCAGAAGACGGGGAACGTGTCAACCATTCAGCCCTGGAGAACGAGGCGCAGCCATGACAGAGGATCCCTGAACCCGTCCCTGAGGTGTGGAGGGCAGGTGATCCTAGTCATTTTGGACCAGCCTGGAGCTGTCTGCAGCTAGGAAACTTCATGTTGCACAGGCTGACTGGGAAACTGTGATCTGTCAGAAATTCCTTGAAGTTGTTGACATATTTGCATGTTGGCAATTTGTGCTTTTTCTAGAAGGAGGAAGAGGAGGAGGACAGGGAGGAGGAGGAGGAGAAGGAAGAGGAGGAGGAGGAGGAGGAGGTGACAGAGCCACCTGTCTTAATCTGTGTTGCTATAATAAAAACCCAAGGCTGGGTGGTTTATAGAGAACAAACATCTATTTCTTACAGTTCTGGGGGATAGAAAGTCCAATTTCAAGGTACCCACATGTTGAGTCATCTGGCAAGAGCTGATTTCTGCTTCCAGGTTGGCACCTCGTAGTGTATCTTCTCCTCTAGAGGGAAGAAAGCCAGGGGAAGAAGAATGTTTAAGATAGACAAAGCAATCTTTGATAGTGAACTAATTCTATTCACAATGGAAGCCCTCTGGTGGCTAACCCCCTCCTAACAGCACCTCAAAGTTCGGTCCTAGCACCAGGGTCAAACCTAGTGGACTTAGCAGTGGGTGTGAAGAAGCCTCAGACTCCATTGTTCACTGTTCTAGTCAGCAGTGGGACCTGGAAGAGTGGAGCGGATAAATGAGGCAGACGAGAGTCTTGTGCCATAGCCAACTTTATTCAGAGCATCGGACAATTTATACTCTAAAGGCTAAGAAGAGTCACATGCATAAAGCATACAATCAAAAGGGCAAGCCATACATGGAAACAAAAACAGATGTGTTTTCTCATAGAGGCATATAAACAAATAACAATAGTTAGTTGTAATGAATAATATGAAGTAAACTATTCTCATCTGCTATACCTGGGAGAGGCACCAAAGCGCATTCCAGGAACAATTCCATGTTTTAAAGAAAGTCAGGTCACAAGACTCTTGTTCTATTTTCTTGGCATTTTCCCAGAAGCACTCAGAATAGTCCTCACATGACTCCATTCTTGGACCATGTTCCAACACCCGCCTTCCACAGTTTCTATCACTTACCCATACATAGTCTGCTCAGACATGGAAACAAACCATCAGTGGATTAAGCCAATGATTAGTAAGAACTCCAGGATCTAATCCTCCCTGGACATATGCACAGATACACTCAGAAGTACACTCACTATCCCCTAGGTGTCTCCCTGTCAATCAGGTCAACAATTAACCTTACCCTGATTAGCCTTACCCTGTTTTGCTTCTACCTCCAAAATTTACACCAAGCTAAGCCCAAATCCTACATCTACCCCTGATCAACTGTAAATCCTCAGGCTGAATCTTGCCTACCTACTCTCTACCTCAGCTTTCTTGATGTAATGTCAGGATAAGAACAGTGCTTTTGAGGTTCAGAAGGCTTAAGTGAGAAGACACACTGAGCATTTGGACACACTGAGCATTTGCCCCAAGTATGAGGTCCGTATATCATCACCATAAAAATAACTGCCTGAAGCCAATGCCAGCATACTCTTTCCTGGGGTTTGGAGGTCTTCAGGTTTTCCCTAATGCTTTCTTCTGAGGCCACTTTCCTACAGCCCTCTCTCTGAGTGGTGAGTCTCTACCTGGAGTAACCTAAGCAGAGTATGATGGATGCTTGGCTGTGATGTTTTGAAGAGAAATGAACATTAAAAAATAGATTTAATTTATGTGCATGAGTATTTTCCGCACATATATATGCACCACATGTGAGCCTGGTGTCCTCAGAGGTCAGAAGAGGATGTCAGATACCCTGGAACTAGAATTACAGAAGTTTGTGAGCCACCCTGTGGGTATGTGCATTGAACCCTGGTCCTCTTCAAGAGCAACAAGTGCTCTTAATGACTGTGCCATCTCTCCAGCCCCAAACTTCTGAATGCTGCTTGTGGAGGTTTGAATAAGAATGGCCCCCATTGGCTCATATCTTTGAATACTTAGATACCAGGGAGTGACACTATTAGGATATGTGGCCTTGGTGAAGTAGATGTGTCCTTGTTGGAGGAAGTGTGTCACTGGGAGTGGGCTTTGACATTTCAGAAGCCAAAGCCAGGCCTAGAGGCTCCTCTCTTCCTGTTGACTGTGGATCCAGACGTAGAACTCTCAGCTCCTTCTCCAGCACCATGTCTGCCTGCAGGCTGCCATGCTTCCTGCCATGATGATAATGGACTGACCCTCTGAACTTTAAGCCAGCCCCAATTAAATGTTTCAATACATCACTGAATCATATAGTCTTACCTTCCATGATGTGTGTGTGTGTGTGTGTGTGTGTGTGTGTAGTCTCATTAACAACCTACTTCCTGAGGAGCACAGGTGAGTTTGGGAACAGGCCAGAGCACACACCAATGAAATGTACCAGACCAATGCAACACGTCCACTTGGGTTTGAGGCAGTGTCCAACAAGGATCACCAATGGAATTATGATATCCCACATGGCATTTTAGCTAGAGATCAGATTACAACGTGCCTTAGTCAGTCTCTGTAAGGCTGCCCTTAAACCAGCAAATTATGAACAGCTCTAAGAGGTTGTCCAAGACAAACAGGAAACCCCATCTCAATTTTTAGAACACCTTACAAAGGCCCTCTTACAATATTTGAATCTGGCTCCCAAAATTCCAGAGGGTAAACAACTTCTGATGACCCATTTATTTTCCCAGAGCTCCCTGACATTAGGGCCAAGCTTAAGTGCTTAGAGAGAGGACCCCTAACTCCACAGGCAGAAGTCTTAGGGCTGGCCTTTAAGGTGTACCATGGGAAGGATGAAAAGAACACACAAGCGAAAATACCAAACTTGGGTCAAGGCTTGTTCAATCAGTTTCAGTGACTGCCCAGGCTGTCTTGTCTACTTAAGCTCAAGGGTCACCCAGGACCCTGCTTCAAGTGTGGTCAGGAAGGTCATTAAACCTGGGCCTGCCCTAATCCCTGCAAGCTACCAGTACCATGTCTAACGTGCCATCAAGAGGGACATTGGACTATTGATTGCCCTGTGTCCCTCATGGTGCAGGGACATCACTCTCAGATTGCCCTCCAGATGATTTCCTGGGCCTGGCCATGGACGACTGGGGAGGCCTGGGCTTTCTTGGTCCAACTATTGTCATTTCTGATAGGGAGCCTTGGTTAGTCATTACGGTATCAGTGTGACCCATCTTGTTCCTTCTGGACACCGGGGCCACTTACTTGGTCCTGACGGAGTTTTGGGAACCTATCTCTTTTCCTAGTTTCCCTATTGTTGGGATAGGGAGAACATCCTTACCAACCTTTGCCAAACCTCACCACACAATTACATTTTCAGGGGTGTTCCTCTCACCCATTCTTTTCTGGTGGTGCCGTCCCCTTATTGGAAAGGGATCTTCTAGCAAAGTGGAAGCCTCTATTTCTTTTGTTACCCCCATTCATCTGACTTTAAGCTTGCCAGCAACACCTCTCTTCCTTCTTATAGATACTCAACCTAATGGTTCTAACATATCGTTTCCTTCGCCAGCCTCTCCGGTGGCCACCAAGTCTGGGATGTCCAGAGCCCCTCTGTTGCTAAGCACCAATCCACTGTTGTCATCTGATTACAGGATCCTGCAAGGTACATCACACAAGCTCAGTACCCCCTCTCTCTCCAGAGCCTCGAGGGACTTAAGGTCCTCCGTCCCACTTCTTCCCTTTGCCACCCCTGTACTTGCAGGGAAGAAGCCCAGCGGGCCCTACCACCTGGATGGAGATGTCCAGCGCCTTGATTCTGCAGTGGTTCCTCTCTATTCTGTCATGGCTAACCCTTACACACTTCTTTCCACTATCCCCTCAGGGACCGCTCATTTCTCAGTCCTATATCTCAAGGATGCATTATTTTCTATCTCCCTGGATACCTAGTCACTTTTACCTGGGTTGACCCTGACACCTACTTCTCTACCCAACTCACCTGGACTTTCCTAGCTCAGGAGTTCTGGGACAGCCCACACTTATTTGGCCAGGCCCTGGTTTCTGGTCTACTCTCTTTATCTTTTCTTGAATCTAAGCTTATATAGTATGTAGATGACATTCTCTCTGCAGTCCATCTCTAAAAATTAACCAAACTAACATCTTCTAATTTTCCTGTCCAGCTGAGGCTATAGAGTCTCCCCTTCTAAGGTCCAATTGTCCACTCCTCAGGTCACCTACTTGGGACTAACAATTACTCTGACCCACAAAGCCTCTCCCTTAGACAGAAGACACCTAATCCAGCTCAAGCGCTTTTTTTCTCCCACCTCAGATTAACTTCCCTTCTGACATATCGACCCCAAGAGGACCCTGCTCCTTCAAGCTTTAGAGGATGCTGGGACTAACTACCTTGTCTCCAGTTCCAGAAGGATGAGGCTTCATTCCGGTAGCTGTGCTCACCCAACTGGATTAGATATGGGTTTTTCCTCCTCTCCCTCTTGTTTGTTTCTGTCCAGGGTAACCTTTACATATGGAGGTTCAAAGTTCAGGAAACCCTCATTTTTAACAGACAGTCTCTCCAAATAAGGTTAGAAAGTTGCTCCATCGTCGGGTGCCAGGAGCCCACTGGAGCTTCCGCCACCCCTCAGCCACAGCCACCTTTCCTTCTCAGCTCAGGGCCTTTTTGTTTCTCCCTCTTTGACCAGACAGAAAGTTACCATAAAGAACGGCCAGACAGGGATGGAGCTGCCCAGACTGGTCTTGCCAATTCCAGTCACCAATAGCAAAGAAAAATTACCTTCTCTGTCTTCAGTGCAAGACCCTCTTCTCTATCTGGGGCCCAGGAATCCCAGGTGGAAACAGTAACTTCTACCACCAGTGCAAACCGGGTTCCCGACAAGCACACTTAATATCCAGAGAAAACATGCTCCAATTGCCCAACCCTCAGAGATAGGGCAAACAGAAGAGGTGATTACTTCCTCGACATCCACTCTCTTATGAGCCTGTCATTTTGTCTCCTGCTTCAGGCTCTGACCTAGCCGTTCAGCTCCTTAATTTAAATTCATCCAACCTGGCCGCTTAGGGGATTGCTGGCTGTGTGTGCCACCCAGTACTAGTTCACAACGGTCACTTACAACTTTTCCAGTGACCCTGTCAAGTACCCTTAAGTCACCGTTCACCCCCTGCCCTGCCCCTGGTGTTGTCACAACCTTCTACCTTTTCTATGTCACCCTCTTTGGCTTGGCAAACTGTTTTTTGTTTTTTTGTTTTTGTTTTTGTTTTGGTTTGGTTTTTTTTTTTTTTTTTTTTTGGTTTGGTTTGGTTTTTTCGAGACAGGGTTTCTCTGAATAGACCCTGGCTGTCCTGGAACTCACTCTGTAGACCAGGCTGGCCTCAAACTCAGAAATCCACCTGCCTCTGCCTTCCAGAGTGCTGGGATTACAGGTGTGCGCCACCACTGCCTGGCTTGGCAAACTCTTTTAAGGCGCCTGAGACACATTCCGTGGAGCATTAAATTCCCTAGACTGTAACAAAACCATAACTTTCAATACGGCATCTCTGTCCCAGTGCCCTACAGGCTATAACATCTCGATTCCTTGTGGTACTCAGGTCTACCATCGTCTACCTGCGTTTGCTCACTGGTGTTTCTCTTCCGCAAGTTGGGCTCACGCTGGGGGGGAGGGGTACATAAAGAAGAGGCCCTACCAGTCCCAGTCCTGGACTCCATAGCCGCCTGGCATGATAGAAGGGCAGTTTGAATCTTGCCCCTCCCGGCATTTGCAGGAATGACCATGGGTGTCACCACTGACAGCTGGACTGGATTCCTCTCTATCCTTGTGTGGTCAGTTTTCTTCCTAGTTTGTCCAAGATCTGTAGCAAGTCATCCAAACTATACTCACTCTCCAAGGACAGATCAATTCCTGGGCAGCGCTGGTACTTCTCACCGATGGGGACTAGACCTTCTCACAGAGGAAAAGGGTGGCCTTGCCTCTTCCTCAAGAGGGGCGCTGCTTCTGTGTCAACCAGTTGGGCATAGTTAAAAACAAAAGCCAACAGCTCCAGACAGACTCCAGAAGCTTAAGGAGAAAGCCTCAGTGCCTCCAGCCCCGGGCCCTGGAGAACCCCACAGAGGTGGACTCTGCTGTCCCGGCCCAGCCTCTTCTCACCTCTCTGCCTTTACTAATCACACTCTGCTTTATCAGTTTCTTCTCTGCCTTTCTCCAACTACAAATGGAGAAACTTCCAGCCAAGTGATGAATCCATTGCTTTTACAGGATTACCAGCTGCGGGTCACGGAGTCTGAGGCTAATCGATGTGCCCTGATGGTGAGGACCAAGTGCACCCCAGAAATGCTGACACCCGCAGACAGCAGGAAGTGTCTAAGGAACCAATGTCCGCATCCCTGCAGGCCTCACTGTCTCTCCCCTTCTAGTTCCTTCTCTTTATAATAAACCAAAGTCAGCAGCCTGAGGCGCCTGGTAACTGCAGGACACAGCATCACTAGCTGCCAGCAGGCGACACATTCCCACTGTTCCTCCTGTCCTTGTCCTGCATTCCCTGATAGGACCCCTCCCCCTTTCCTTTCATCTCCACCACAGGCAGCCTGTGCATCTCCTCCTTCCTCCCTGAATAGACCTCCCATGTGAGGCCTGCTGCATGCTGT
>NC_067488.1:6244122-6319122 GCF_947179515.1 Apodemus sylvaticus
CTCACTCCATTAGGAATCAAACATTTGTTTCTGTGGTTTTAGTCTATTTGGTCTTAATTTGTTTTCTGTCAGGATCTCACTACGGAACTTGGTGTTTGCTTGGAACTCATTATCCTTCCGTCTCAGCCCTCGAAGGGCTGGAATTACTAGCACGGACCATCATGCCCACTGCAGAAATCAAACATTTTCAACGTGGTAGATATCTTTTCTTCTTTTAATTTTTCTTTTCTTTCTCCTTTCATGATTTTAAATGATATTTTGTTTGTTTGCTTTGTTATTTGGATTTTTTTTTTCGAGACAGGGTTTCTCTGTGTAGTCCTGGCTATCCTGGAACTCACTCTGTAGACCAGGCTGGCCTGGAACTTAAAAATCCACCTGCCTGCTGGGATTACAGACGTGAGCCACCACCGCCCAGCTTTTTAAATGATTTTTAATATACAGATTATGTGTACAAGTGTGTGCCTATATGTGTGTATGTGTGTGCCTGGCACCCTTAGAAGCCAGAAGAGGGCCTCAGATCTTCTGGAACTGGAGCTACAGGTGGTTATGAGCTACCACATGTGTGTTGGAAACTGAACCTAAGTCTTCTGCAAGAGCAGCAACTGTTCTTAATGGCTGGGCCGTCTCTCCAGGCCCTTCTTTCATGATTTTAGATTGATAGATAAGTTATCTTTACATTGAGTGTAAACACTTGGGTTTTCCACGTGTTCTCGTCCATGGGTCAAGAGCATGTGCATGTCTGTCCTTGTGCAAAGTACCTTCTAGGTATAGCTCTCAGATCCGCCCAACCCACTTGTGATACGCTTCTTCTGGTTAGCCTGTTTTCAAATGAAAAATTCTGTGAGACTGAGACTCAGGGTTCCTACTCTTGGCCACGATGTCCCAGTGTCCTCCAGGCAATGCCGGGAACTCTCCTGAGCTGCATTTGCCTGTGTCCTAGGAATGTCCACTCCATTATAGATTCCTAATCTGGAGGTCAACGGGGACATAGAGCCAATGTGGAGTCAGGCAGTGTGCCCAGCACTTCAGGTCCTAAACATTAAAATGTGTTGAATGAATGAACCTAGTGACTTGTTCTGATAATTTACTGTTTTGTTTTGTTTTTTTCTTTAATAGCATGAGAAAGGGACCTTTGTAGGGCTCTTATCAGATTCAGCAAGATGCTAGCACAGTTGCTGGCCCAGGGCAGGTATTTCACAAGGGGAGTTATCATCAGGTGATGGGCTATAACAGCTATTTCCAGTTACCCTGCCACTAGCATGGGTAATCTGAATGATGGAATCCAAATTTGGATGTTGAAATCCTAACTCCCGTGGGGACACTGCTAGGAGGTAAGAAGAGGTAGAGCCTTTGGTGAACATGAAATCAACAGCCCAGCTCTCAGCCTTGCTTTAGCTACCAACTGAGGTTATTTTGTTATAGCAGCCCCACAAATCAACACATGTACTTTCTAAATTTACTTTTACTCTTACTGTCTTTAATTAAAGGCAGTGACCAAACATGCCTTTAATCTCAGCACTGAGGAGGCAGAGGCAGGTGGATCTCTGAGTTTGAGAGCAGCCTCGTCTTCAGAGCAAGTTCCCGGGCCACATGGAGAAACCATGTCTCGTGTGTGTGTGTGTGTGTGTGTGTGTGTCTCTCTCTTTCTCTCTGGTTTGTGTGTGTATGTGTGTATGTGTTTGTGTCTGTGTGTCTCTCTGTGTCTGTGTGTGTCTCTCTGGTGTGTATGTGTCTTCATGTGTGTTCTTTCCTTTTACTGTGTGGGTTCAAGGAATTGAATTTAGGTCATTAGGTTTGAGGGCAAACACCTTTCCCTTTGGGTATCTTGCCAGCACAAGATATGCCTTGTCTGTTCTTTTTGTTTGGTTGGTTTTTTGTTGCTGTTTTTTGGAGACAGGGTTTCTCTGTAGTGAGTTCCAGGACAGCCAGGAACTCACTCTGTAAACCTGGCTGGCCTCGAACTCAGAAATCCGCCTGCCTCTGCCTCCCAAGCGCTGGGATTACAGGTGTGCACCACCACGCTCGGCCTTGTCTGTTTTTTCTAAGCAGCACCATCCTCCTGACTCTGCTCTCTTGAGAATTGTACACTGAAAGCCTGCTTCATGAACTCCTGATATGAACTTAAGTGCATGGTTCTAGCCAAAGAAAACAAGAAAAGCTCTAATAGGTCTTTGTGGTAACACAACCCCGTATTCTGAGTACTTGGAAAGTGGAGGCCGGAGGATCAGGAGTTCAAGGTCATCTTCAACTACCTTGTGAATTGGCGATCAGCCTAAGCCATGCCAGGTACTGACTCGAAAACAAAACAACAAAACAAATCCCAGGCACAGTGGCTTGCATTGTAATCCTAGCGCTCAGGAGCTGAAGCAGGAAGAAGGGACTTGAAGCCAGCCTAGGCTACAAAGTGAGTTCCAGGTCAGTCAGGATGACTGTAAGACCCTCCCTCAGAGGTGGGGACACGGATGTGGTGGGGTGCTCCTGTTATCTCAGATTGTGGAAGTAGAGAAGGATCGAGAGTATAAGACCACTCCAACTGCACCACGCACGGTGACTTCGAGGCTAGCCTGGACTACATGACACCTTGTCAAAAGATAAAAACTACAGCTGTATTTTAATGTGAAAATCAGGAATAAAGAAAGCAACTGAATTCAAGGAGCCTCGAATGCCTTACCGATGGGCCCTTTCCCAGGTTACACTCACTATATAGCCACACGGTGGCTAGTTTAGGCAAATAGTAAACATATTTCCCCCTTCTGATCTCCCCTAAGCAATGTTATGTGCCTGGTCACCAGATTCTAAGAGATGGTACTGATTGAAGGGTGCCACTCACAGCCCATAAAGCAGATAAGGAAGGCGGGCTTGTGTGCAGAAAGCCCAACCTAGGCTGGAAAAGATAACCGTGCTTGCAGCCTGGGACCCAGGGCTCATCTTCCTAAAGCTGTTGTCTTCCCAGGAGCTGGAAGTCTAATGTTCCAGGACTGTCTGGCTTTAATTATTTCAATTTATCTGTTTGAAATTAACTTTTTCTCTGTGGGATGCCCAATTTTTTTGGCTTCCATCCACAGGATACGAACTCAAAAACATTGGAGAATATCATGAGGGATGATGGAAGTCTGCTCCAAGGCAGGCAGCCCTCCATGAAAGGCCTTGTTCGTGACAATGATTTCCCGTTACGGAGAAAAAGATCAAGGAAATCTGCACGTGTTCGGCCCATTTGCTGTGAGGGAGAGGCTGTTTGGGGCCTCCCTGATCAGTTTTGCTATTCTGGATTAACAGCTATAACTACATTGGTATTTTCAAACTAATTTTCTTCAAACCATTTTACCTCTTTCAATGCAAAAGAAAAATTTTCATGGAAATACCTCATAAGTAGAAAACGACTATAACTTTAAAAATAATTTTAAAAATGCAATAAAAACCAAATAGTGTGCTAAATTTAAAAAGTAAAGAAGACAATGGAAAGCAAATGGTAGGCCTGATAGATTTTCAACAATGCACATCAGGAGGCTGGGGAGGCACTGAGGCTGGTAAAGTGTGCTGCGCTGTGTGTGCGTGAGGACATGAGTTCGGGCCTCAGGGTCTGTGTAAAAAGCCAGGCACAGCAGCACAGGGGAGGTGGACAGATGGATCCTTGGGTTCACTGGCCAGCCAGCTAGCTGTTCTGGGTAGCTTTTATGTCTGAAGGAACACAAACTCCAGTCATTTGGAATGAGGGAATCTCATTTGAAAAAAAAAGATGCCCCCTCTGGATTGGTCTGTGGGGGGGCCTGGGGAGTTTTCTTAAGTGACGGTTGGTGTGAGAGGGCTCAGCCCTCGGTGGGCAGTGCCACCCATAGGCTCAGGATCCTAGGTGCTATGAGAAAGCAGGTCATGGCTGAAGGACCCAGGCAGTAAGCAGCCTCTGCCTCAGCTCCTGCCTCCCGGTTCCTGCTTTGAGTGCCTGTCCTGCCCTCGATGATGGACTGACTACAAGTTGTAAGTTAAAATAAGTCTTTCTCCTCCAAGTTGTAGGCTTTGTGTGTTTTGAGACAGGATCTTTCTATATAGCTCTGGCTGTCCTGGAACTCACTATTTAGACCAGGCTGGCCTTAAACTCACAAAGATCGGGCTGGAGAGACAGGCTCAGCGGTTAAGAGCATTGACTGCTCTCCCAAAGGTCCTGAGTTCAAATCCCAGCAACCACATGGTGGCTCACAACCATCCGTAATGAGTTCTGACACCCTCTTCTGGAGTGTCTGAAGACAGCTACAGTGTACTCACATATAATAAATAAATAAATCTTAAAAAAAAAAAACTCACAGAGATCCAGCTACTTCTTCCTCCTAAGATTAAAGGTTTGTGCCACCATAACTGTGTCCCCAAAGTTGCTTTTAAGTCATGGTGTTTCATCACAGACTAACTGAGACACTGGCCAAGTTCAAAGACCTTAGCCTAAAAATAAGGTGGTAAAGGAAATAGATTTGAAGAGATGGTTCAGGAGAAAAAGGCTTGTGCTGCCAGTCTGAGAGCCTGAGTAGAATCCCAGGGATCTACATGATGGGGATGGGGAACCAGGTCCAGTGAGTTGTCCTCTGACCTCCACATGTATGCCATGGCATGGTACATGCACACACATATGCACACATACATATACACACACTCAGAGTCCCAGAGATCTATATGATGGAGATGGATAACCAGTTCTAATGAGTTGTCCACTGACCTATGTGTATGCCATGGCATGGTGTATGCACACACACCCCCACAACACACATGCACAGATACATATATGCAGACACATAACACACATACACACATAACACACATGCACACACATACACACATGCACACACACATAACACACATACACACTACATAGGAACTCCATGATGGAGAGCACTGACCACATACACAAGCACACACACATATACATAGACACATGCACATACACACACATATAACACACATGCACACACATATACACACATACGCACACATACACACACATGATTCTTCTCTACTTCCACATTCTGAGATATACACACATATGGATATCCAGGAAGTTCAAGGCTTGCCTGGACTATGGAATGAGATCCTCTCTTGAGAGACAGGAAGGAAGGAAGGAAGGAAGGAAGGAAGGAAGGAAGGAAGGAAGGAAGGAAGGAAGGAAGGAAGGAAGGAAGGAAGGACACCAGAAATCAAGAGATACCAGATTTATAAGAAAGACATACATAGACTTGTTGTTGTTTTTTATTCTGCTTGGAATTAGTAAAAGACAGCAATTTAATTCTAGCTGTAAGTGAGAAAACTGTGCACCCTGACCTCCTCCTAGGGTTCGGTCCCACTGATGTCATCAGTTGAAGTGGAACAAAAGGATGACACCTGTCATTACAGACCTGAGTGCTGAGGTACAATCAGTAAGGCTCTCCATGAGGGAATGCGGGCAGACGAGAACTGGCGTGGGAATGGAGTAGATCTCCCTGCTCTCCTGGAGGAACCCCATAAATGAAACAGAGTGAAATGTGGTTTAAATGAAGTGGGGTGGTTTTGTTTTGGTTTGCTTTTTTGTTTTTGTTTTTTTGGGGTTTTTTTTGTTTTTTGTTTTTTGTTTTTTGTTGTTGTTGTTGTTGTTTTGTTTTGTTTTTTGAGACAGGGTTTCTCTGTGTAGCCCTGGATGTCCTGGAACTCACTCTCTAGACCAGGCTGGTCTCGAACTCAAAAATCCGCCTGCCTCTGCCTCCCAGAGTGCAGGGATTACAGGCGTGCGCCACCACTTCCTGGCTTTAAATGAAGTTTTTAAACCATAGGAAAAGAATTTAAAATCCATCCTTCTCCTTACAGGATAAAACAAATCCAGGGGGACACAATGGGTGGGGTGAGGTGCCTCTAGGGAATAGAATTGTGTAATATTCAGGAGTCAAGAAATACTTAGTAATTGTGTTAGAAGCTGTAGTTCCTTCATAAAAGGAAAGTCTTTGAGTGAATATTTTTTTCATATTTAATTTTTGAAGTTTTGAATTTTCAGTTAGGTAAGATGTGTAAGCTAGAGTGACAGTGTTGCCTCTGCCCGTGTCCCAACACCAGGAACATATATATTCATGTTATGCTACATGCCAAGAAGGAATCAAGCTTATTGGTAGAATTGAGTGTGCAATAGGTTGACCTTAAAGTAAGATAATCCTGAGAAAGCACTTATAAATGAAGAAGAAAGAGGTAGTATTAGAGAGAAATGGAGACATCATGTAGTTGTGGGAAGGATGGGAGAGGGGTCGGCTCTGGGTAAGGAAGTTGAGCACAGTCACCTTTCAGGTGGGGCTTCATCAAGTCCATGGAGTCCAAACAAGAGAGGCTTCAGCCCCAGCAGGAAGAGTGGTCTCCACTCTTCAGTTACTGCGGGAGGAGGAGACCTTGGGTGAGGAAGCTGGCTTGCTGACCATGTGAGCTATCTGCATCCTGCAGCCAGATCTTCTCAGATTCCCCAGTGGCAGGGAGTGAGAGCTGTGTGGGGAGAAAGTCTGGAGGAAGGGGCAGATGGAGCCCTGAGGCTGTAACACTTAGAGGGTCTGTCCTGGTAATCACTTAAAATGATGGCTTTGAAGATGGAAGAAGTAGCCAAAAGCCAACGAATGCAGGCCCTATAGAAGCTGAAAGAAGGAAAAAGAAAGCAGATTCTCTCTGGTGTCTCCAGGAGGAACGCAGCCCTGAGCCTTGATCTTAGCCCCACATGAAATGTTCTAGCCTCTGACCTTCAGCAATCTAATGGGATAGATAAACTAATGTGTTTGTTTGTTTTTGAGACAGGGTCTCTTTGTATAGCCTTGAACTCTTGACCTCTTGAACTTTGTGGAGCAGCTGGCCTCAAACTCACAGAGACCTGCCTGTTTCTGCCTCCCCAAAACTGGGATTAAAGGCATAAACCACCACACAAAGTAAAATAAACTGATTTTTATAGGTCATAAATGCAGTTACTTAGATGGAAATTTGATACAATTAAACATACAGTATGTGAATTTGATAAAACAACAGCAGTAATCCCCTTGCTATATCCTTTGATGTCATAAGTCATAGACTTTTGACCAGGTTTACAGTATGAGACATAAATTTCCTCCTGTGTATTGGCCCTCAAATTCAATTTAAAATTGAAAAAGTTGGTTACTACCATAACACACATGCCACTATTGCAGAGTGTTCTTATTATTCAGACTAACTTTCACTACATAACTAGGTGAATCTGATGGCTAGCCTGGACTATGTGGGGCCCTGTCTTTGAATTAGTTAATTAATTAAATTTAATGATGTAACGATGTAAACTGGGCTTATGTAGGAGGATCTCAAGTTCAAGGTCAATAGGACATATAGTAAGACATATACTTGGAACATAATAGTGCATATAGTAAGACCCTGTTTCTCACTGCCACCCAAAAATAATAAGTAAAATAAGACTACTTAAGTAGAACAAAACAATGTAAATGGTTAGATTAAAAACAAAACAAATAGTTTTCAGGAGGCGGAGGCGGAGGCATCTCTGAATTTGAGGTCAGCCTGGCCTACATAGTAAGTTCCAGGACAGCCAGGGCTGTTTTGTGAGACCCTATCTCACAAAAACAACACCAAACTGAAACATTGAAAGTCAACAAGCATTTCCAAGAGCCCATTTTTATAACATGTTCTGAGAAGGCAGAAGTTACTTGGTGGATTCACAAAGTGGTAGGATAAACTTGCTGTCGGTTCAGGACAGGAGTCACAAAGAGTTTGGAGATGTTTCCTCGCCTGCTGTTTTGTGGTTCTGATTTGTTCTACAGCAATGAGAACTGAATCCAGATCTTGTTTGTGCTAGGTACATCCTTTTTTATAATTCTTTTTTTTTTTATTTGATTTTTTCGAGACAGGGTTTCTCTGTATAGCCCTGGCTGTCCTGGAACTCACTCTGTAGACCAGGTTGGCCTTGAACTCAGCAATCTGCCTGCCTCTGCCTCCCAGAGTGCTGAGATTACAGGCTTTATAATTCTTTTAAGTTTCTATTTATCAAATCATATCTTCCCAAAGCTAAGTGTCTTCCTCATGGTGCCAGATTGCTGCTACTGGAAATCTTTGGTCTTGAGCACAGAATGGACTACACAACTCCCAGGGTCTGTAGGGCTGTGAGTAAGCAACAGATGTAGTCCTATTGATCCAGGCCTAACATCTGTGGTGTGCTTGTGTGTGCGTGCAAATGCTGGAGAGAGAGAGAGAGAGAGAGAGAGAGAGAGAGAGAGAGAGAGAGAGAGAGAGAGTGAGTTTCTTTTAAGAAACACGAAGGTCTTATAGTTTGAATGAATGATCAAAAGCTTTCCTATTTAGCTGAGTGATGGTGGCAGATACCTTTGATCTCAGAACTCAGCAGACAAAGGCACATCCATCTCTGTTGTTTGCTGAGAACAGACACTTGAGAGGATGTGTGATGTTTGGAAAGAGTATAAGTAGAGCCATCAGACAGTGAATGACACTCTTGTATTGGTTCACCTTGCAACCACTGGTTGGTTCACTGGTCTTCACTGGTCTTTACTCATCATTGCTTTGTAAAAAGAAACATGCCAAAGAGCTTCTCATGGTATTCTGGCTGCTTCTTGCCACTTCTGCTAGTTTGACAGAGCCTTGAGGTTTCTGCTGGATTGAACTGCTTCTACTGATTTGGGTTTGGTGTTTTAGATTGGACTGCTGATATCCTTTTTTAATGTTTTAAAAAAGATTTATTTATTTATTATATGCAAGTACACTGTAGCTGTCTTCAGACACTCCAGAAGAGGGCATCAGATCTTGTTACAGATGGTTGTGAGCCACCATGTGGTTGCTGGGATTTGAACTCAGGACCTTCAGAAGAGCAGTCAGTGTTCTTAACCTCTGAGCCATCTCTCCAGCCCAGACTGCTGATATCCTGACAATGAAGATTGGAATCATACCAAAGAACTGCTAAGCAGGTCCACATCCCCCTTGTCCTATTAACCGTCTTTCTCCCATACCTTTAGTCAGTGGGCTGGAAGGCAGGTTGAAATGTTTAAGAACCCTTACTAAAGTAGGTTTTTGGAATTTGAGGATTCATCTTAGCAAACAGTTCTGTTTTTTGTTTGTTTTGTTTTGTTTTGTTTTGTTTTGTTTTGTTTCCATAGCACCTGTAACCTTCTGACTTAGTGTTTGTTTATTTTCATTGCATTGAAGGCTTGTCAGTCCTCTCCTAGCACAGGAGGGTACAGAGTTTCTTCTATATTTATTGCTGGACTCTTAGGATGTAAAACTATGCTTGGCACATAGTAGGTATGCCACTCATATCTGTAGAAGTGCAGTGCAGTGCAGGCAGAGAGACTGCGACTTCTGAACAAACCCTCTGACCATATGGAGTCACAGGACCAGATTCTGTGACTCTAACATCAGCTACCCTTATGAAAACTTGCCTCAGGCTGGCTCCTTCTGGTGACCAGATGGCTACCAGAGATGGAATTATTTTGTCTATATCTGTAAGGAAAGAAAAGGCTTTTGGGGGCTGTAGATATAGGTCAAAGGTTAAAAACACTTGTCCCTGCAGAGGATCAAGATTTGGTTCCCAGCACACACATGATGGTCACAACTATGCATAACTCCAGTTTCAGGTGATCCAAAGCACTCTTATGACCTCTGAGGGCACCAGGCATGCATATGATGCACATACACACATGTATGGGAACCACTCATACCTATAAAATAAATACACCCTTAAAAATAATCTTTAAAAGGGCAGGTTATTCTGCCCTTCACTTGCTGTAGCACTCAGGAGAGAGGCCCTGCACCTCACCGGGGCAGCAAAGTAGAGCTAGTCCTGCTAGCAAGATGGCAGATGACCAGGGCGGTGCTGGAGATCTGGCCCTAGTGGCACAAGTGCAGGAGAGCTGGTGGGCTGACCAACTCAGCCACCACCAGACACAGATCTGGGGCTCTGAGCTGGCCCACTCCAACATCTAACCCATCCATGAACTGCAGGAGCACATGAAGGGTCAGGTCCTGCAGAATTAAAGATGCAGCATCTCCATGACACAACAGGATGTCTGAGAAGAGTTCTGATGAGGATTGACAAGACAGCAGAAGCCAGAGGCCTTGAACCAGAGCAAGAATACATTGCAATGAATTAACAATGGATGGTCAAAAGGGAATGTTGTGTGACACACCATAGCTTCCAAAGTGAGATTTTTGTTTTTTCTTTTCTTTTTCTTTTCTTTTCTCTTCTTCTAGTGGGGGAGGTTGAAAGGGCAAAGGGGAGATATGGAGAGATGGTGATCAGTGGGAATTGGGTACATGATGTGAAATTTTAAAAGTTTATATATATATATATACATATATATGTATATATATATATGTGTATATATATATATATATATATACACATATATATATGTATGTATGTATACATATACATATAGAGACACACACACAAACACATATGTGTGTGTGTGCCTAGACTGGCCTGGAACTCTATGTGGCTTGTGGCTGAGGGTAACCTTGAACATCTGATTCTCTGCCTCTGCCTCAGAGAGAGAGGGAGAGAGAGAGAGAGAGAGAGAGAGAGAGAGAGAGAGAGAGAGAGAGAGAGAGAGAGAGAGAGAGAGAGAGAACTCTTAAACTCTTATTAAGCTGACTCAAGTTTTCTGTCCTCACTGTTGGGTGGGAAAATTTGTCACTATCTACATAAGAAGAATGACTTAAATTAATGAAGATCCATTTTCTCCTTAATGTGGAGACTCATACCTGTAATCCCAACTCTTAGACAGCAGAGGCAGAGAATTGCTAAGAGTTTGAGACCGACTGGGGCGCCTTAATAAATTCTAGACCAGCTATAGGTGAGATATCCACTCCCCACAGCCCTCCCCATGTTCTGGGGTGTGTACATGAGTTGGTAGACTGCTTGCCTGGCATGCATGAGACCCTGGCCTTGATCCTCAGCACCAAATAAAACCAGGCATACGGGCACACATCTATAATCCTGGCACTGGAGAGGTAGAGGCAGAAAATCAGATGTTCAAGGTCACCCTCATCCACATAGAGTTCCAGGCCAGTCTAGGCACTGTATAACCCTGTGTCAAGTGAAATAAAGAGTAACATTTACATCCTCTGCTCCCTGACAGCAAGCTTGGATGTGGACAGATGTGCGGTGAAGGTAGAAGGGTTGTGATGATGGGGGGGCCTGCCCCAGTCCCTCCGCTTCCCCACACGCCCTCTGCAGCACTGTTGTTTCAGAAAATAGCAAATAGTTCAGAGCATGAAAGGCAAGATTGAACTTCCACTCTTCCTTCCATCCTTGGGAAAACAAGCCAAATAACAACAACAACAACAATAAGGACAACAACAATAAGAACAACAACAAGAAGCCCCTCTTGATGTGGAGAAAACAAGAGGGAGTGGAAGGAGGGGAAGAAGGAAAAAAGAATAGAAAAGGATTCTGGAAACATGGCTACCCATGATGCTATTATTGTATCACATGATGTGTATTAATAACATGTATTATTGACAGTGTTGGGGGCGTATGTGTATGTTTGCATGTGACAAAGGAGTGACAGTGATTGTGGAGACCAGAGTTGACGTCAGGTGTCTTCTTCCTGGTCTCTTGTATCTTGTGCATTGAGGCAAAGTCTGCCATTTGAATTATGAGCCCTGTAGTTCTGCTAGTTTAGTTAGCTATCTGGTACCCTGCGTCCCTACCTCAGAGCACTGAGATTATAGGCAGATGTCCACACCATTTCAGATCTGCTCAGGTAAGAAACGTTCCTCCCTTCCCCTCGGGCTCTGCCCTGTTCTCACTGGATATGGAGTCTACAGGGTGAGGAAGTCAAACCCATCTATTGTTCTTGTATTCTCCTTTAGATCCTCAAATTCTCTTCCAAAAACATCTCTAACCAGGACCTGTGCAGGGCTCCATTTCTGGAACAGTCTTCTGAAGGGTCACTGTAGCAGTGAGGCCTGGGGTGGTTATGTGGTGTGGCTTGGGTGTGGCTGGGGGTGTGGCTGGGGTGTGGCTGGGGTTGGCACTGCCCATTGGGCATCTATGTGTGTCTCCTGAGGCTTTCATGACCTTCCAGAGACAGCAGGAGTGTAGTTGCTAGAGGGGCCCCTGCTGTGTTTCTTACTCTAGTATAAGACCCAATAAGATAGAAGATCCTGGTTTGACCTTGGCCTTCCAGAGCATTATGAAGTTACTTGTCAAGATGGAGACAAAATACAGTCTATTGAACATTTTGTGGGTTTCATGCTTGGTCCATACACAGACATTTGGAATGTGGGCCTTCTTTAGACTTTTTGTTTAGGCCATGTAATGGTATGGGCAGGCCAAGTGCGAAGGCTGGGATGACAGCGTTGCTGTGCTTGACAGAGGAGGTACAACTACAGCCTGTGTACCAGCCCTTACGGCTAACATCTTACAGCAGGACTCTTGGAACTCTCCCCATTAAATGCTGCTTGCTGCCCCTACCCTCACCCTGGACCTCCTCCTGCTCAAATGAGCTGGCCTCACACCACTCGGAAGAAGTGCAGAAGATGAAAATATACTAACTCTAAAGGGGAACCAGGAGGCTGGGCCTGTAGGTCAGGTGGGAGTAGTTTTGCCTGGTGTGCTCAAAGCCCAGGGGTGTTGGCACCCTGGGTATGCACAGCTGTGATCTTAGCACTGGGGAGGTCTAAGGTCATCCTCAGCTACATAGCGAGTTCAAAGCCCATGCAGGGTAGACATGAGAACATGTCGTAAAAAGCCAAACATCAGTCAAAGCAATTTAATAAAATATGATAGAATCTCGTGGGAGGCATTAAAATGCATCTAAAGCAACTCTTTGATGTGAACTTCACACTTCATTGTTATTTACGAAGTGTGGGTGTTTAGGTTTATCAAGACTGAAATCCATGAAGAATGGGAGTCCTTTTGTTTCACTCTTCTGAGCAAGATCTAGAACATTCTCATTGACAGTGTCCCCTTTACAACTTGCTTCTTGTGACAATGACCATTCTTAAGCTCCAGCAGCTTTTGGTCCTTGTCCTTTAGAGTCCTACCTTCAGGAGAGACCTGGAGGGAGGTCCTGACACTCACCTGCTGTGAACTCCTCACTACCTGCCCTCAGTGTGGAGAGGCCTCCTGTGGTCACCATAACAAATGAACCCAAGGCTGCTGGCTTAAAGCTGGAACCAAGGGTCAGCTCAATTCCCAACTCAGTCCCAATGTTCCAGTGAGTCTCCTTCCCGCTTCTTCTTCCCTCCTGCTGGTGCTGGTGGGGTGCAGCAAGGCACCCCACCTCTGCCTCTGCTTTCACAGGGCCTTTCTCAGGAGTGTGTCAAGTCTCTTCACAAAGCCACCTGCTTGTGAATACCTTAGGACCCGCCCTAGACCCAGATGATTTCATCTCAAGATCTTTAACTTAATTACATCACTGTAAAGACTCCCCCCACCCCTGCAAAAACAAAAGGTGTACTTCAAGCACTGGCGAGACACAATATTTGACAAAAGCAATTTAAGTAAGGGTTTATTCTCACTCACAGTTTAAGGTGCAGTCGAGCCCAGCAGGGAAGACATGGTGGCAGAAGCACGAACAGCTGGCCATGCTGCATGTGCAGTGAAGAAGCAGGGAGATGAAGGCTGGTGTTGAGGGTGTTGGGGTTTTGTGTAAGCTCCACCCCACACCTACCTGGCAATGGCCAGGTATGCCCCGCCCCAGAGATCTGGCCCACTATAAGAGGGGCTACTTGCCCCTCCTCTCTCTTTTTGTTCACCGCTCTCCCACATACTCTCACCTCTCTGCCCCTGGGGCTCTTCCCCCCCCCCACGTGGTCATGGCCGGCCTCCACTCTCTTCCTCCTCTCTCTCTCTCTCTCTCTCTCTCTCTCTCTCTCTCTCTCTCTCCACTAACTCCCATCCCCTATTCTGAATAAACTCTATTCTATACCATGTCTGTGTGTGTGTGGTCCCTTAGGGGCAGAGGTGCCCTACCTTCTCCCACGCCGCCTAGCCACACTCACCTAACTCACCTATATTCTCGCCTAACCCCTTATATTACCCCCTTTAAGCCTCATCATCCTTCAGAGGGTGCCTCCCGCATCCAGGAGGAATCTTCCCTCTTCAATTAAACCTTTTAGAAACACTCTCACAGACATGCCTGGAGGCGAGATTCTAAATAAAGGTAACCGGCCACTTTGCATCAGAACACACAGATTCTAAGGGTTGGAACTTGTTTTGTTTTTTGTTTTTTTGTTTTTTTGTTTTTTTGTTTTTCCAGACAGGTTTTCTCTGTGTAGCCCTGACTGTCCTGGAACTCACTCTGTAGACCAGGCTGGCCTTGAACTCAGAAATCTGCCTGTCTCTGCCTCCCAAGTGCTATGGTTAAAGGCATGTGCCACCACTGCCCATCAGGAACTTGTTTTAAACGTACCCTCCCCACCCCCCTACACACACACACTACCCAGTCCTGGATGCAATCAATATTCCTTAGTTTCCATCAGTCCTGACTCCTCAACCTCTGCCTGGGTGGGAAATCCACTCTCCCAAAGCAGCACAGGAAGTCATTCTAGAACCTCTTCCTTACCCAGTTGTTCGCCAAGGGCTGTCAATCATTCTCGGCAGTTCTGAGCTCGTTCTTTTCCATGTGGTTTCCATTACCACATCACCAGCCTTCCTGTTCTTTCTCAACCTCCACAGGGTCTTTGATCAGTCTCTTCCCTTCTCTGGAGCGTTCATTCCATCCCTCAACTGATACAAGGTTGCCCTGCTATCGCCAAAGTCCCCAGCCAAGGGCTGCCACCTCGGAACCAGCTTCTCTTCCACCCACTTCCCCAATACCACCTCTCACTGCTTTTCTCTTACTACAGCTCTTCCTACTATCGGATAACTTCTCTTGCATCTGTTCTTTCTCTCTCTCTTTCTCCTGAACCGTGCTGGGGACTGAACCCAGGGCCTCACAGGTACCAGATGGGTGTGGCACCTATAAGCGTCAATCCGGCTCTGCGTATATTTTTCTTGTTGCCTTCCATCCTGGTGTTGGCTTTAGTTCCCGTTTTCTTTCTGTTTCCCTGGTTTCTAATACATCTTATGACTTCAAAACAGTACCCGGTCCACCTCCTCAGTCCCGAGACTCTCCTGCTGGCATGACCCAAGGTGTTATTGTGCAGGGTAGGCTCAGCTGGGCACAGCATGGTAGGAACTTCTGGAAGCTTCACAGAGCTGTTTGCTTCTGGCCTTTGAAATGGCTCCTGGTTGTGCCCTTGGGGCGTATTTTCTAGAGCTGTTTGGTTTCTGACTCACTGAGGTAACCCCTGAGCTTGTGTGAGTTTGGGTGCCATCTCTTCACACCCTTGCCAGTTCCCCTAGACCTGCTGCCAGAAGCTACGTTTCATGGAGCAAGAGCCGTGGGCACAGAACCAGCCCAGGAGGTGAATTTCAAAGACTTGGGAGAACTGAAGCCTTGGGATGGTTGGCTAAGATTTCAGGCGGGGTTTAAAGGAATGCCTTGAAGGATTAGGGGAGGCTGAGAGTGGCGCTGGGCGTCCAGACTTGGTGACAGTGGCCCTTGCTGGGTCCCCTCACTGTCTCTTGCACACCATTTCCCACCTGTAGCACCTGTATCATCGATAAAACTGCGGTTTCTCAGCCTGGTCCTTACGGGCATTTGGGATAAAACAATGCTTTGCTGGGCTGGGAATGGGGAACAGATACGACCTGTGCATTCTAAGATGTTAGCGGTACCCTCGGTTCTGCCCACCAGATGCTAGTATGTGTTTTGGGGTTGTCCTAGGGGAGCACTGGGACCCTGAGTTGGGGACCACTGGGCGTGGGGGGCACTCCCGCAAACACACATAGGAAAAGTGCCTAACAATTGTTTTGTTTCTGTGAGGAATAGGAAAGGAAAGAACGCCGACATAAACTTGAAAAATGCTAACATAAAAAAAATGAAACACTGGCTGGAATTAAAAGGGAGCTTTCTGCTCTTCCGGGGGACTCCCAAGTTTGCACCCCAGCACCCCAGCACCCCAGCACCCATGCTGGGTAGCTTCCCATCCCATCCCCAGGGACCTGACCCATTTTTACAACTCCTTAAAGTACCCTTGCATAATAGCCTGGGATACTGAGATCTCCCTCAAAACAAACACTGAACATCCTATTAAAATTGTGAACTCGGTGATAAATATCACGGGTACCAAATGGCACTCCAGTTTCCTGAGCACACCCCCACACAGCATCCTTCTGTCATCAGGCCCTTCTGCATCGTGACGAGCAGCTTGCTTAGAACCATCTGTGGAAGCACGGGGCCCTTCCCTGCCCACCAAAGCGGACTTGATCTACGTCCTTCCTTGAAAAGGCTGAAACAGCTGGTGGTGGTGGCGCACGCCTGTAATCCCAGCATTCTGGGAGGCAGAGGCAGGTGGATTTCTGAGTTCAAGGCCAGCATGGTCTACAGAGTAAGTTCCAGGACAGCCAGGGCTACACAGAGAAACCATGTCTCGGGAAACAAACAAACAAACAAACAAACAAAAAGAAAAGGCTGAAACCACATAGCTCCTGGCGCCTGACCCCATTTCCGTTGCTGAAGCATCTCTCCAGATGCTCCCTGTCCTTGTCCTGTGTCATGGACTTAGACCTCTCTTTCCCTGTCCTCCTAGACTGGATTTCCGCTCACCTTTCATCTCTTTCCCTTTCCTGTTTCCTCCCTGCTTTTGGTCCTGCGTGGCTTGGCTTCCCTGGAGCAGTCGTTCTCAATGCTGCTAATACCAGACCCTCTAATAAGGTTTCTCATGGTGGGAAGGCTCACAGCCATAACATGATTTCGTGGCTATTTTATAACTGTAATCTTACTAGTGTTGTGATGGTAACATAAATATCTGATATGCAGGATATCTGATATGTGATCTCCCCCCAAAGAGGTCGTGACTCAAAAGTTGAGAACCACTACCCCAGATGAGTCTGCCTCATGGGGACAGGCATAACAAAACCTTAAAAATAGATAGATAGACAGATAGATAGATAGATAGATAGACAGACAGATAGATAGATAACACAAGCCTTCTATTTGCATTTCAAAGGACACACGGAACCTGTAAGGAATTTTAATCCAGCTATATGACTGTTCTGGCAAGGGACCATATCTTTGGATGTGATCAAGATGTTATTCAGAGCAGCACACTGGATTACAGTATGATCTGGCTGAAATACAGACAGGCTCTTAGTACACACCTTTAATCCCAAACAATGAAGGTAAAGTTAGTTTGTAGACGGAAGCAGCCATGTTTGAAAGTGATGTCTAATTGAGGGGCAGACAAAGTGATGAATTAGAGAAAGATTTGACAGAATGTGGGCTGGAGAGATGGCTCAGCAGTTAAGAGCACCGACTGCTCTTTCAGAGGTCATGGGGTTCAAATCTCAGCAACCACATGGTGGCTCTCAGTCATCTGTAATGGGATCCAATGCCCTCTTCTCATGTGTCTGAAAAGAGCAACAGTGTACTCATATAAATAAAATAAATAAATTTTAAAAAATTTTAAAAAAGCAGTAGAGGGGATTATTACCTCTGCCTCCCAGTGCTGGGATTAAAGACTTGGACCACCACCATCCAGCCGACTTTGACTTTTTTATTAATAAGCTTTAGCTTTGTTCTATTACATTAAACCAGAGATGAGTCTGTGGTCTATTGAGGATTTCTTTATGGCCTCAAGTGTGTCCAGTTTAGCACAGGGTTCTCAGGCACTTCCATCCTCTATTTTTAGAGGAGAAGGACACACTCTGCCTCCGCTACATTGTGTGTGTATTTAGCAGGTCTTTCATGGCTTTCCCACTCACACATATGTGTGTGCCTACTTCCTGCTCACACACTGCGGATCTTCCACCTAATTCTTTTACCACGAATGAATTTTTCAGTTTCTCCTTCTGTTCCTATAGCTTGTTTGTTGGTTTGTTTTTTGTTAGATTTGTTGCTTTAAAGACTGTATTATATTTTATTTATTTTGTGTTTATGTGTATGCATGTGTGTGCGTGTACCTGCGTGAGTGCTGGCATCCCATGGCTCAGTTGTGGAGGTCAGCGGACAGCTTGCAGAAACCAGTTCTCTCCTTCCACCATGTGGGGCCCACGGTTTGCCCTCAGGTCACCAGGCTGACTGCAGACTGAGGTGGCCTGCTGGCGCCTGGCCGTTTTTTGGATCTGGCTCCACACCCTGGCTAGTCTGGCCCTTTCTATACTTTCTCTGTTTTCCAGTTGCTGGGATGCGCCTGCCTCTGCTGCTTTTTCTAGCAGTTTTAATTTTGGGAGCACCGTGATGCTGTGTGTACCCTAGAAAACTCAGATAATTGTGTAGAGGAGGATTGGGCTGTGCAAGCAACAGGCTGATTAAGAAACAACGGAGGACGGGTAGGGGCAAACCCAGCGTCAGCTAGCATATGGACAGCTGAGCAGGTCGGGAAGAGCGAGAGAGCCCCAGGCTTCAGCTGCTTACACGGCTGGGCCACGAAGACGATGACGCTGTTATCCCGCTCTCTGCCTCAATGGTTTATGTTCCCAAAACACACACACACACACACACAACCTTTATATTCTAATATTGCCTTAAGCAGCACAATAGCTGGGCACTGCCTACCCTCCATGCTGTTAGAATCCACCTCCCCTCCTTCCCCCCATAATCCCGAGTTACTACTCATTAATTCTGTGTTCCTTCTTGGCTGCTCCTGACACAGTTGATAAGCCCTCTGACTCGCCTCTCCAAGCCTGGTGTCTCTCCTCCTTTCTCCACCTCTCCTAAAGCATGGCAGATCCCTCCTCCTCCTCCTCCTCCTCCTCCTCTTCTAGTGTCGAAGCCCAGGAATCCTACCCCCCCACCCCACCATTTGCCCTACATCTATTGGTTGCTGGCATTTTTATTTACCAATCAGAACCAACTGGGGGGCAAGTTCCCAGAAGCTACGTGCAGACCCTCTCATGTAAACAGTTTTTGGGGAACATAGTTCACATTTGTAATACAAGCAGCTACGTATGTTCCGTTGCCTATTCATGTCTCTGTCTAGTGGCTTTCTCCTTATCAAGTCTGGACACCCTTGAAATCCCTTCGGCCCTGAATAGGGGCAGGAAGCTGGTGCAGTCCCGGGGTTGCCTTTCCATCGACAGCAGCCGGGCTTCTGCTGAGGCATGGCTACGTCTGTTACCTCTACTGACTCGCCTCTCCAAGCCTGGTGTCTCTCCTCCTTTCTCCACCTCTCCTAAAGCATGGCAGATCCCTCCTCCTCCTCCAGATTCAGCTTGACCCCATGAACTATGTCCAGCTAGTGGACACTCCAAGGTATCTGTGAATGCAGCCAAGCACAAAATCATAAACTTCCTTAAAATATGATAGGGGTTGGGGTGAGCATGGATTCTGTAGACAACTCGGTGTCTCAGTGTTGAAGGGCTCAGCACACCACACTCTTACTCTTCCCATGTGAGCTCATCCGTGTGCCGCACCTGACCCAAGTGAGCAGGCTGTACTCATCCTTCTGTGGTGTGTTTGCCTACGTCCCCTCCTCCCTGGGGCTTTGCTCCTCCTTGGCCCTCTGAAGTAGGGTGAGTATGTCATTTATCATCCCAACTGGGTCACTGTTAGAAGTGAAAAGGGACACTAATTCATAACCATGTCAAGCAACCTCACAAAACAAGACGCTCCCAAGTAAATTCGGATGTGTGGCCACCCTCCACCTTCCCTTCCCTGCCTGCTCACCTGATTCCTTTACAGGACTCTCTTCCACCATGCACTCATGCTTATCCCAAGATTCCTCCTTTCATGACACCCGGCGCACCCTGCATGATCATGTCCAGCGATGGCTCCCACCTGTTCTGGGATTATAATGTCATTTCTGTACTCCCTATGATGGTTTAAATAGGTATGGCCCCTATAGATTTATGGGTTTGAATGCATGGGCAATAGGGAGTGGCACTATTAGGGGGTGTGGCCTTGTTGGAGGAAGTGTGACACTGTGGGGGGTGGGCTTTGAGGTCTCCTATGCTCAAGCTATGCTTAAGGTGGCACACAGTCCCTTTCTGCTGCCTGTGGGTCAAGATGTAGACTCTCAGCTCCTTCTCCAGCTCCATGTCTGCCTGCATGCTACCATGCTTTCCACCATGACGATAATGGACTGAATCCCTGAACTGTAAGCCATCCCCAATTATATGCTTTCTAGTATACAAGTTGCCTTGATCATGGTGTCTCTTCACAGCAGTAGAAAGCCTAAGACACTCCATGTTTGTGCAAATTGAATGGTTGACCAGAAGTCTTTAGCTGGCTGTCCTGATGATAGCTCAAATCTACATTCTAAAACCAAAGTCATTTTCTTCACCTCAACTATGCTCCTTCATGCTGGAGAACAGAGGCTAGATGGGAAAGGCAGAGGTAGACTCTCCAGAGATCCAACAGCTGCAGCCAACAGCCAGGTCACCTCATGCCAGCCATGCATACTAGCACAATTACTGAACATGCCAAGACTTAACTTCCTGCAAAATGGAGATACAATCTTACCTGGTGGACAGGATTGTATGGGACAGTAAGAATAATAGCAGATATATATATATATATATATATATATATATATATATATATATATATATAAAGCAGGTATATATATATATATATATATATATATATATATATATATATATAAAATAGGATACTTTGGCATGTCTGTGCAGTTCCCATGTAATATTTAATCTGCAATCAGCCAACATGGTAGGTGTTGCTACAGTCACTTGTCCTGGTTCAATAGCAGACTGAAGTTTAAATTCCTGAAGCCAGGATCCAGGAACATCTTGGGAAGCACCTGGGTGCTTTGTGTGTGAGGTGCTTGTGCCCAGGCCACCAGAGCAGACACAGTCCTAGCTCTTCAACCGAATTCCTCTCTATTTAGAAACCAACTGCCAACTGACCAGATGTGCATGAAACGCCCAGGTCTTTGACTCTGGTTGAGAGCCTTTCTTTTCCAACCTCCACCCTGTTTATTTTCTTGGCACATTTCTCCACTGCCACGAAATGAGCCCCAGCCCCTTGAGAGAGAGCGAGAGACTCTCCAGAGCCGGCATGAGCCCTCCTGACTAGGCCACCGTCCCAAGCAAGCGTGTAGCCAGCCTCACAGCTGGTCACAGATACACAAGTCAGCTCAGTCGAGACCAGGAAAGCCAATGAGCCAAGTGCAGCTTGAACAACTGCTCTACACAAAGGCGAGCTCATAGATGGCTGCTCTCTTCAGCCGCCAAGCTGTGGTGCTGTGTCAGAAGCTGAAGTTAGGAGGCGTGCTCAGGAACTCAGCTATGCCTCCTGCCCGTTGCCGTCTGGGCTGGGCGTTTGCAGGTTCTTGGCATTTGACTCAAGGAACTGAAATAAAAGCACACACAAACTACAAAGTAGCAGGGAAACTATTCAAAAGTGACGTGATGTCACCGGTAAGGAAGGACGGTCAGGATTAACACTGGCCCCAAGAGTGGGTACTCCAGCGCCTCATGATTGTTTGGGAGGGATTCTTTCGTGGGATTCGAGAGGAATTCGGTTGCTAAGGAACCTAGCCTAAGTGGCTCTGCTTGGACTGGCAGACATAGATCACATGCAACTTCACTTACTAAACGGTGCATTGATTTCATTTTGTAACATTTTAAATTATTTATTTTAATTTTTGGTGTATGAGTGTTTGCCTATACGTATATCTATACTACCACAGTTGTGCAGTACCCGTAGAGACCAGAAGAATACAGCAGACCCCCTAAAACTGGAGTTAAAGACGGTTGTTAGTTGTGTGGGTGCTGGAAATCGATCCTGAGTCCTCTAGGACAACAGCCAGTGCTCTCAATCATTAACATGTTTCTACAGTCCAAATACACCAGGTTTTAGTCAGATTCCTGCCCAATCTATTCTCAGGCATAACTGCTAAATAGGAATTCTTTCTAAAATTACTTTGACAGGGCGTAGTTTGTCTTATTGAGCATGCTCCCCAAAACACTCCAGGCTGTATCAGCCCCCACCTCCTTACCCACGTGTGCCCTGAATACGTTCTAATAGGAATTGTTCGTGAGTGGGGACGGCGTACTGTTTGGAGAAGGGGTTAGGAAGAGCTTGATGCAGGCGGGGGATCCTGTTGCTAGCAGGCCATCCAGGTACCTTGCTCAAAGAGGGGCACACGTACGTAGCACACGCAGATGAGGGTTCTAGGCTGCATTATTACAAGAGCGATGTGTGCATAGACCAAATCAAGTGGAGTCCCAGAATGCTAAGTTATCCCCTGTGCTTGTCTACCACAACAAAATACCATACACTGAGTAACAAAAAAAAAATTTTTTTTTTGTATTATAGCTCAGCTCCAGAAGAAAGAAATCCAAGAGATAATCAGGGCTGGTTTCCGAGGCAGCCTTTGTATTTTTTATTTGTACACAGACATCTTCTTACTCCGACTTTCTTCACACGCCCTGACCTTTTCCTGATGGAGATGGATCCGTTGTCTCTTCCTTCTTTTATAATGACACCAGTCTTGTTGGACTGTAGCTCTTCCTGTTATTGCTTTACTTATTCATTATCTCCTTAAAGACTGTCTTCGAATATGGTCACATTTGGGGTTATGGATTCTGCATGCAAATTTGAGGAGAGAGAGGACTCCATCTATAACGGGCAGAATGTATAACGACTATCCCCAGGTAGAGTATAGCTAGAACAGCAGGGCCCCGGAGCTTAGATCTCCTCAAAGAGGCGCAATGACAGAGCAGACCCTTGAACTGAAGACAAGTCTCACAGCAGCAGAGGGGAGCAAAAGACTGCGGGGAGGGACACAAGAAGAAAAAGAAAACAGGTAAGGAGGAGGCACCGGGCTACCCCACTCTCCCTTACAAAGGGGCTAGTGACCACCAGGGACAAACACATCCGGGAGCCAAGGGTAAAGAGCCCTTTTCATTTTCAGCCCAGTGACAGTGACACCAGTGACAGCCCAGGGCCAGGCTTGCTGGATTTTATCCTGAAGCAGAGTCTTGCTGAGTATCGCAGGCTGGCCTTGAACTTTCAGTCCCCCTGCCTCTGCCTCCTGAGTAGCATGTATTGTAGGAATGCAACGTCATGGCCAGGCCATTTTAGGTTTTTGGTATCGTCAAGGTCATTGGTAACCCTGACAAAGTCATAACTGTGGTAGGACCAGATTGTAGACATTGAGGACCAGGGAATAATGGAAGATACGGGAATTGATGGCTGACAGCAGAAGTATTGGGAAGTCTGGGTGGGAATGGAGAAAATAAAAAAGGGATCCCGATCAAGACATGGTCAGGAGGGCTTGGTGCATCTTTCCAGGCTAGAAGGACGGTCTAGATGTGATGGGCAGAAGGTCTGGGGAGCCAGAGCAGGAGGTGACAGCAGTTAGTCGTCATTCGCATTCTGAGACAGGCCTGTGCTCACATGCTCACTGTGACTTTTCTTAGCTCCCCAGGGAAAGACAGTACCATCCCGGCCAGCCTGATATCTCCAGAGGAGTCCTGAGAAACACGTTGTGTGACCGTCACGGTGCTTTTACACAAACTGCGATGGTTCTAGTGACTTTAGAACACAGTTGTGTGGAACTGCTCTCATGCGTAATTGAAGGAGGACATTGTATGACACGTATGCCTTTTTTCTCCCACTTGGCACGACTGAGGAATCCAAGCACTGAGATATAAAGAAGTCTACCCATGCTCACATAGACAACGAGTGGCAAAACTAGGGTTTGAACCCTGGTAGCCTCAGGATGCGCAGATTGCACTTGGATTCTGGCCTGCTTCTAAAATGAGATGGAAAGGAGGGGAGCTCGCTCAGTAGACAGGGAGAAAATGTTGATGCAGATCCTGTGGTATCCATGACCTTGACTTATCCCCCCCTGCCCCCCGCCCCCACCCCAACAAGAGATTAGGTGTAAGCTGGGAGGGTATGGGAGAGTAATGGGAGCTGAGAAGAAAGCCAATGGTTAAAAGCTAGAATTTGTCCCAGGTGATGCTGACACCGGACACTTGGCTTGAACACCGGTGCTTCCCGCTGTGAAGGGGGGATGGGGAGAGACGCCTGTGGAGCCTGAGGAATAGTGGATGAGTGGAGGAGGGAAGCCAGGGTAGCAGCTGTCTGTGAGTAAGCCTAGTCTACCAAGACTTCACCGAAAGCCCAGAGGGCGGAGTCCCGTTCCACAGCAGTGACTCAAGTCTCCAGAGCTGGCTTGGCCCCAGACTGTGGCTAGTGCTGAGGGGCTCAGAATGCAAGGTAACCCAGAGTTCCAGGCAGAAGGGAGGAGGAGCCTGCTGGTGGGATGGGCACACAGCAGCTGAGGGGACTGGAGGGGTCTGGTGCAGGGCTCTGAGGAGGAATGGTGCAGATGGGGTCACTGGCCAAGATGGAAAGGGCCTCAGAGCTGTGCGGCGCCCCTGAGAGGGTTAGGAGGACTGGAAGGAGCAAAGACACGGGAAATCCCTCTGGTGCTCTTGCTGCCTAAACTGATGGAAAGGAAACACTGTTCTCAGAACTTCCCTTCGTGTTTGCAGCAGAGGACCCTAAAGGGCTGAAATGGGAAGCCCTCAGGAGCTGCTTGTGTGGCACTATCATGCGACAAGCACAGTAAGGAGGAACTACCTACCCTAGAGGACTTGGGACTGGGTTGCCTGAAGGATATGAGGTATCTTCCTTGGCTAAGGAGCTCTTCTGGAAAATGAGCAGAGGGATTCTCAAGGATGGGGAACATGGCAGTGTGCAAAAGCGAGCAAAGCCTGCGGAGTCCCTGCCTGCCTGCCTGCCTGCCTGCCTGCTGCCTGCTGCCTGCTGCCTGCCTGCCTGCCTGCTGCCTGCCTGCCTGCTGCTGCCTGCCTGCTGCCTGCTGCCTGCTGCCTGCCTGCCTGCTGCCTGCCTGCCTGCCTGCCTGCTGCCTGCCTGCCTGCTGCTGCCTGCCTGCTGCCTGCTGCTGCCTGTCTGCCTGCTGCCTGCTGCCTGCCTGCCTGCTGCTGCCTGCCTGCTGCCTGCTGCTGCCTGTCTGCCTGCTGCCTGCTGCCTGCCTGCCTGCCTGCCTGCTGCCTGCTGCCTGCCTTCCTGCCTGCCTGTCTGCTGCCTGCCTGCTGCCTGCTGCCTGCTGCCTGCTGCCTGCCTGCCTGTCTGCCTGCCTGCCTGCCTGCTGCCTGACTTGCTTTCTGATGACAATGGGTCAGACATGACGAGCACTGACATTTCTCTGAGGATATTCTCTGGGATGCTCATGGGTCACTGTGGGGTTAGGGCAGTGATCGCAGATGAACCAAAGTTGGGGAGACCCTGGGAGAGGGGGCTTCAACAGGACTATGGAGAGCGAGACTGTTCAGAGCTTTCGACCTGCCAGTGTTTCAAGACGCTCCAAGAAGTGGAATTCAATAAAAAGCATCTCAGTATTTGAGGAAGGTTCATTCCGGGACCGCTGAGCAAACCCAAATCTGAGGGTGCTCAGGTCGTCATAGAAAGCTGTGTATGTGCAGGAAGTGGATGAACTTCCTCCACTTTAAAACACCTCTGGACTTAATAGAGTGTAGGTGTCACGTGAGCGCTTGCTATACTGTGATGACAGATGAAGAACCATAAGAAAAGGTGCTGGGCTTTGTTTCTTTTAAGATCAGCATAAGTATTTTTCAATTGTTTTGTATTACCTGAATACCCACCTGGGGATTATACACATGGAGAGGACACGTGTGTGACCACAGGTCTCTTTCCTTCCACCAGGCCTTGAGGAATGACCAGCCCATAGAACACGCTCTTCAGAAGAGTCCTATGGTACCAGGCCTTCCACAAGATGGGATTTTCAGTGCAGGCTCTGTACCTAAGACCTGTGTGACCTCGGACAAGTTGGTAATGTCTGTTTCCCCTCTTCAGAGTGAAGGCTGGGAATGAAGCTCGGTGGTAGATTACACACAGGTGTAGCCCCATCTGGTAAATGGGCTAAATAACAGTATAGTCCTTGTCAGAGTTCCCCACACCTTTGAAACACTGAGGGCAATTGCTTGCACTAGACACCCCCATTAACGGCATGGGTTGGGAGGTCCTGAAGTCTTTCCATAGTTATGTGATGTGTTATCCTGAGGTCTGTCCTCTGAATTACTTAGAAATAAGCCTCAGATCATGCTCAGAGACTGTGATGGAAAGAGACAGGGACCAGTGAGACACAGCCCGAGGACAGAGACAAGGTCCATTGCATTCCGGATGCTCAAGAAAGCAAGCACATTCCGGATTCTCTTGGTGAGAATGGAGGGGGGTGGGGATGGGAGGGCGGCGCACCCAGCCTGCTCTGCCTGCAGGCGGTGTGAGTAGGCACACAGGAAATCTCCCAGGCAGGCGTGCAGGCAGCCGCTGAGCTTGGCCCAGGGCCCAGCGTTGCCTTCCGGGGGTGACCGCTGCGAGGAAGGGACATCTAGAAAACCTCCTGGGGCCGCCTCGGGCTGACGTCAGCGCCTCCGGATTTCTGGGGCTTCCAGCGCTGCAGCTAGGGAATAGGACGACTCTGCCCGCCTCCTGCCCGCCCGCCTCCTGCCCTCCCACTCCTGCAACCTCTGGAAAGTGTGGACTGGTGGTTGGTGGCAGTGCTAGGGAGAGAAGGATTTCACTGAGGTCCCCGAATAGAGGCCACGCCCACACTGGGACAGGCGCTGTTCAGACTCCTGCCTTCCATCCTTGAAACTGTCCGAGACCTTGTGTGTCTTCCTTCAGGACTATCACATCTTCCTATTTCTTCTGACACCAAGGACGTATGGGCAATCACACGCATTGAATCCCACAGTACTACACGGCAGCATCAAACATAAGCTCGGAATGCAACCAAGGCACTAAGGCTCAGCACCAATGCTTTAGGTAAAGAAGCGCAAGATCCCCCGTTCACACATCCATCAGCTTCCTAACACTGGGATAAAGGGGGAACCATATAGCATCTTAGATTAAAGGAACATTAATCTCACATTTCTTTATTTAGGTAGGATCTGTCTTCAAGCTCACAGTTTCCCTGGTTCAGTCTCACAACTGCTGATAAGCAGGCGGGTGCCACAGGCCCTGATCTTCTGCCTTTTCTAAGAGGTTGGGGCCACATCGTCCAGCCCCGCCCCCGCCCCCACCCCCTGCCTCTGTGACTTCAGCAGAGCTCTGCTGGAGAATTCAGACAGGGCCTTTGCCTCTAGGGCTCCAGGCTTGGCCCAGCACCTCCTAGTCTCTTTCTCCTGCCAGGGTGGGGCCTCCCAGGGCTCAAGGCCTCAGTGAGGCTCCCCCTTTTTCTTGGCAACTGCTAGAAGTCTCCACAGCTCCTGGCCCAGTAAACCCTTCACTGGCTGCCTAAGGGGGTGTTTTGATTGGCTTCAGCTGGGATGACGTCACCGTCTCCAGAATCTGGGAGTGTTCCCATTTTCCACAGCCCCACCTTTATCCAAGGGGCTCCCTTTTGGTCATCTTTAATCTAAGGGCCAGCTGGCCCAGTGGGTGGGCCTGAGCCTTGGAATTCCCTGTCCCACTGGGAAGGCGAGTGCCCCTGTCCTCCGCACCCAACAACACTCCTTCCATAACGAATTGCCCTGGCTTTACGAGAAGTGGAGTCACACACCTTGTTAGGCCTCTCCCCTTACTTGAAACAATCATGAGCTGAGGAGATAGATACTCGGAGATTACAGAACTTGCTTAACAAGCAGGAGGATCCTAGTTTGGATCCCGTATAGCCTCATAAAAGCCTCGCTCTGCAGTATATCTATCTATAACCTCTATTCGGGGTCGGGGTGATCCATCGAGGACTATACTCAACACCAGCCTCTACCTTCCCCGAGCAGGCACGCAGGAGCCCCTGCGCATGCGCACACAAATCACATTGACTGCTACACCTTTGACACGTTCTCGGTTACTCTTCCCAGATTGTGAGAGAAGGATTAACATCCCCACGTCACAGAGGAAGAAATGAACACTTGGAGAGGCTCTGAAACTGCTCAAGATGAGCAGCTGCTGCCACGGCCTCAGGAGTCACCCCTAGGTGTCTGATTCCAAGGCGGGGAGCTCAGGGCCCTCACACTGAGAACTCGGCAGGTTGTAGCTACATGTGTCTGTTGTGCCACCCACACAGCCATCAACCCTGGAAGGACCAAGGGCAAATCCCATTAACCTTGCCTGGGAAGTGTCCCCAGAACCTGGCACTTTACCCCAGCCCTCAGCTAAGACACCTTAACCTCCCTCTTGAGCCAATTATGACTGGACACACCCCATGTGGTCATTCCCCAGCCGTTAAAAAGTTCAGTTTGATCAGGTCTCTCCTGTGGTCAGAGCCCTCCAATAGTTCCTGCTTGGCTGCAAGACCAAGCCAAGGCACAGTAGCCTAGAAGGCTCCCCACCCCCAGTGCCCCTCGCTGTCCCCACTCCTCCCTCGGCTCCCTCTACACAGGGCTCCTTGCGACTCCTTGATTACACAGCAAGTTTCTGCCTTCCAGCATTCATTCGCACTTGTTCTTCCAGTGCCTGGAAATCTTTCGCCACATAGCGTCAGGTCACGCCTTAGTTCCTTCGTTCCTCTGTCTTGTGCAAATGTCGCATTTCACCGAGCTGTTCCATGCTCACTGTGTCTCCATCATCTCTAACTTCTCCGCTCCTTCCAACATGTGTCACCACCATATGACGTTACTTATAATAAATTACCAAGTCATAGTCTGCTCCCCCATTAGAATGTGACGCTCACAAGGACAGGGGATGGATGTTCTGCACGTGCAGGGTTTTTTCAAAGCTGGATATCCATGTGTGCAATACTACGTTTCATGTAGTGGGTGCTCAATAAACATGTCTGGAGGGGGTAGAGAGGCTAGTGGGAGCTAGGTATTCAGAGGTGAGGCTGAACACAGAGTCTGGAGGCAAATGTGAAGCAAATCAACCAGGCCAGGCCTTGAGAAAGCTAAACTTGAAGTCAGGACGGCCTTTGGTCTTTCTATGTGTCGTCTTTGCAGCTTCAGGACAAGTGTTTGCAGCCGAGTGTTGACTATAGTCTCTAGTGGGGATCAGCTGAGAAGCTGGCGTTTGTAGCCACAGAGGTTTACAGGACTGTGCCCCTCGATGTGTCGTATGTATTTTGTTTGGCATTTTCGGTGCTGTTTTCTATGACAGGGTCTCACGCTGTACCAGGCCAAGCTTTAGCTCCTTACCTAGTGCAGGCTGGCCTCAGACTTGTAGCAATCTTATTGCCTCTGTCTCCTGGGTGTTGGAGGCATGAGACACCATGCCCGGATGGGGTGATGCTCTTGAGAGCTACATCTGAGGACATGGGAAAAGAGGCAAGAGTGGACAGGAGCTGTGAGTCATCCCAGATGACCTCAGTGACCCCCCCCCCCCAAGGATCTCAGGAAATGGTCCCTCCTTACAAGCTCTCTGCCTATACCGCCCTCCTGGACGTCCAGCTCCCAGAACCATGAAACGGTACATTTCTGATGTTCTACCAGGCATGTCTGCCTTTGACATTGTGACACACTGTGCCATCTACAAAGTTTATGCATGAGGACTGCACATTCCAGTTGCAAAACAAACAAGTGAACTCCTGTTTACAGTTCTCTGTTGGGCTGAATTCTTTGCTATCTGGGCCACATGTGAGCTAGCCACAGGTTCAATGTGCCTTCAGGCCATCCAGTCTGGCACTGTGTAACAGTGCAACAGTGCAACAGTGTAACAGTGTGTAACAGTGTAACAGTGTAACAGTGTATAACAGTGTAACAGCGTGTAACAGTGTAACAGTGTGTGACAATGTAACAGTGTATAACAGTGTAACAGTGTGTAACAGTGTAGCAGAAGCTCAGCACACCCCAGGTATTTCTTAAGCTCACTGTCTCTGCATTCAAGTCTGTGAAACGGGGGTGCTTTTGATGGTATCCCACAGCTGAAGCAACTGTATGATTGCAGATGTGACCCATGGAGAGCAGAGGACAACCTGTTAGAATCTGCCCTCTCCTAACACCATGTGGGTTTGGGGATTGAACTCAGGTCATCGGGTTAGGTTTGGAGCACCCTCACCCACTGAGCCTTCTCCTCAGCTCTGACGGGTGCATGCCAGTCTCATAGCTCTGTGGATATGGTCCAATGAGCTCTTGTACCTTACTTGTACTAGTGGTGGGTGATCCCAATTACCAAGTTGATGAGATCAAGAATTCCCTGAGGGGCAAGCCTCTGGAAACGTCTCTCTCTCTGGGTAAGTGTGTTAGAGTGAACTAGGTTAGGAGAACCTGCACCATTCCCTGGGCCAGTGTCCTTGATTGTATAAAAAGGAGAAACTGACCTCGTGAAATGGTTCACTTAAAGGTACTGGCTACCAAGCCCGATGACCTGAATTTGATCCATAGGCTTCACATAACAGGAGAAAAACATCTTCCATAAGTTGACCTCTGACCTCCATGTGCACACTGTGATGCACACACACACACACACACACACACAGAGAGAGAGAGAGAGAGAGAGAGAGAGAGAGAGAGAGAGAGAGAGAGAGAAATGTAATTTAATTTATTTTTTAAAAGGAGACAGTAGACCGAGCATAAACATTCAGCACTCTTTGCTTCCTGGCTGCAGACGCCATGTCTTCTTCCTCCCGGGACATCCCCACCATGATGGACTGCACCTTTGACCTGTAAGCCAGCATAAAGCCTTTCTCCCTTAAATTGCTTTTGTCGGGATTGTTGTCACAGGAAAAGGAAGTAAGTTGCGCCTCATTTCCTGTCATTGTCCTGGATGAGAGGAGCCAGGTGTAGCATCAGCCACTATTACCAGGGCTCCACAGGGGAGGGAGGCACACTCTCCCTGAGAGCTGTGTTGACCTTGGTCGTGAACCCTGCCCTGTAGCTTGCAGCCCACAGACATGGAAGGGAAATGCTGGGTCAGTCCTTGCAGATATTGAAAATTATCTTTTCAGTTAAAAACATTATTAAGCTTGGCATGGTGATGTAATTACAAGCCTGTGATCACAGCACTTGGAAGCAGAGACAGGCCAGCCTGAAATGTCTCAACATCAACCACAAAAGAAAATTAAAAGTAAAGAAGGAAGAGAGACATACCCTGAGCTGAACTCTGAGGAGTGACTTTGAGTGCCGTTGCTTGCTCAGAGGGAAGTGGGGCAGGAGAGGAAGCATTGCCCAGCTCTGAAGATGACGTGTGCCCGACTACTGTAGCTTCTATGCGTGTTGTTTATAGCCGATCGAAAGCATCCTGGCACATTCCAAAACGTGTGTGCGTTTAAACGTGATGGGTAGACTTCAAAGTCCATTGCAGGTCCTGGGGCTAGGGATGCTGGGAAAGGCTTGTGCTATGGATGGAATGTTCCTTCACTGGGTTAGTACCAAAGTCTTGGTCACTAACACAGCAGCGTTCACAGAAGGAGCTTGGGGGAAGCGGTTGCACTGAGAAAGCTCTGGTCTCATCTGTGAGTCCTTAGACTCATGGCCTAATGGCTTTATAGGGAGGTGTTGTAACTGTAGGAGATGGCGTTCAGTCCCAGGGAAGGGCCTCCGGAGGGTACATTTCCTCCTACTGTGGGTCAAGTGGTCTCTTCAATCACATTCTCCCTCCATCACCACTGCCTCAGCTCAGGCCAACGATGAGAGGAAACCTCTGAGCAGGAGCCAACGTTAACCATTCCTATACTGTTTGTCACTCTGACAGAAATCTAGAATACGCCATCTGAAAACAGGTGTACTCTTTTGAGTAATTGCAGGGATTTACGGTTACCGAGGCCTTGGGTCTGTGATTCATGGTTGTTCTGATGACTGGTGTTTGCTGAGGCCATCAGTGAGAACCTTTTGTAAACCTTCCCGTTCAGCCTAGATGCCCTGCAGTTCTGTCTCACATCTACAGCTTGCATCACTCCTTTTGTATCTTAACAAAATTTACCTCCTTTAAAGCTTTAGAAAGTAGCCGGGCAGTGGTGGCACACGCCTTTAATCCCATAGACAAGCTCAACTTGGGAGTTGTTTAAACTTGGGAGGCAGAGGCAGGAAGATTTCTGAGTTGGAGGCCAGCCTGGTCTACAGAGTGAGTTCCAGGACAGCCAGGGCTACACAGAGAAACCCTGTCTCTAAAATACCAAATCCACCCCCCCCCAAAAAAGGAGCCTCACTCAGTGCCAACTCGCATGGTGCCAACTAGGAAGCAGAGGCTTGGGTTGCATGTACTACCAGGCTATAAACTGGAAAAAGTCCATCCCTAGTAGCTCACCTCCACCGGTCACACCTTCAGCTCCAACCTTCCAAATCAGTGCCACCATCTGGGGACCAAGGGTTCAAACACGCAAGCCTACAGGGAACCTTCTGGATCCAAACCAGAACAGTGACTTTTAGATATTTGGAAAAACACAGCAGAGAGAAAAAAAATCCCTCTGGATCAAAGCCTCTTGGAGTCTTTTGGTTTTGAGTATTTTCTAAATCTGAATGCAGGTATGCCGTGTGTGTGTGTGTGTGTGTGTGTGTGTGTGTGTGTGTGTGTGTAGAGCAAGCAGGATGAAGGAGTTATGTTTGTGGTCAAACTGGAGCTGTCTGAGCTTGTCTATGGATACTGTGGGGCAACACGGTCAGAACCGAGTACCGAATGTGTTGTGAATGGTCAGCAGATAAGACATCACTTAATGGAGTGATGGTCACATGGTAAGCGATCAGGGATCCTCAGAGATGGGAAGAGAAGGGTTTTGTCATGGGAAGAACAGGTAGGACCTGGGGACATGGAGAGGCTGGAGACTGCTGCTTCTGGAGCAGTGTAATTCAAAAGTGTTTGTTAAACACCTACTATGTGTCAGCCATTGTGCTCGGCTCCCTGGTGGTAGGGGTGTGAGCTCTGCCGACAAATAGTGAGCAAACAAAGGAAGGTGTGAGGGGGGAACGTTTGCAGCGAAGCATAGGCTGCATGGGTACTGATGGCTGCCAGGGAGGGCGTGGCCTCTTAATCAGAGAAGCCCATTTCAGCTGGTGCATCTCAGCCAAGAGCACAAATGGGGCTTAGCCAGCGGGTAGTGGTGGGGAGAAGGGAGAGGGAGCCTCAGGCAGAAGGAAGAGGGTTTGGAACATCTGGATAAGAAGCCAGTCTGGGAATGCGAACAAGGAGAGACTACGGGGAGAGCGGGAGCAGGTGCTACGGGCTTTATCAGGGGACCCTGGGGACCCCTCAAAGGAAGGGAGCGTCTAAACTCATCTTCCCAGGGTTCCCCCAGACATGCTCAAAGTCGGCAGTGAAGCTAGAGGAGAGCCGCTGCAACAGGAGGGGAGATGGCAGCAGCCTCCTCAGAGGAGGTGACAGTGAGAGTGGTGTCACAGAGCCGAAGTGACAAGAGCCAGTCAGTCCTTAGCCTCACGCTGTTGATATACATGTGGAAGATGCATTAGGCATGATCCAGCCCGTGAGAGGCATGGGGTAGAGATGTGCACAGGTGTTGGAGGGGTTACCAAGGAGGGGTTAGCCAAGGCTGGCCAGAGTGTGTATGTGCATGAGCGTGTGTGTGTGTGTGTGTGTGTGTGTATGTGTGTGTGTGTGTATGCGCATGTGTGTGGCTGGCCTGGGTCAATCAGGTATAGCTGGATGGAGACCCCTGCTGGGGTGTTGGTGCAGGCCCAGGAAAGGGCAGGTAGCACTCATGTTTACAGGACCCAGCAGCCACGCTTGATAGTACCTAAGACAGGAGCCTTGTGGAGGCCCGGACAGGCTGGAGACCATGAGCCTCAGGAGGACACACAGGCCCTGGCTATCGAGTAGACTCAAATAGGGAGAGCTGAACTCTGCAAAGGTAGAGGTGCTATTCTGGAACTGAGGAGAAGAGGGAGGAGGGACTGGAGCTGGACGACCGAATCCATTCCAGCCCAAGAACTGGAGCGGCACCGTGGGAAGGCTAGGGGACGAAAACCAAGTGGTTTAGAGCCAGTGCAAGCAGGTGATCACCACCACTCAGACTCCTCATCCACACACACACACACACACACACACACATACATTCACACACTCATACACACACACTCAAAGACACATACATAACACAAACACATACAGAAACACACACACAAATACAAACACACATTCACACACACATATACTCACACTCACAGAGCCACACATACATACACACCCTCACATACATTCACAGACACAAAGAGAGAGACACACACAAACACATACATATACACACTCACAGACACACAGACATATACACACTCACACACAGAGACACACACACTCAGGCATACACATACACAGACACGACATACAGACACACACACAGATAGACACATACAGAGACACAGAGACACATACAGGGACACATACACAGACATACATACATATACACACTCACAGACACACTCGCAGACATACAAACTCACACACACAGACCCAGAGACACACACACATTCATTCACACACACATACACAGACACACACGCAAACAGAACTCACACAGTCGCAGACACACACACACAGGCACACACGCACACACGCGTGCAGTGGCCACACTAGCTTAGGTCATTCACACCCATCCCCCATTGGCCCCGACCGTGCCTCTCCTCTAACCGTGTATTAGTTCCCTGTTCCACTATAACAAATGAATGACCACAAAGTCAGGCCTAAGGCGCACAGATTTATTACCGTACACTTCAGAAGCAGGTCGACATGGGTGTATTCCTTCCAGAAGCTTGAGGGAAGAATCCATTTCCTCACCTTTCCACTTTAGACCCTTCTTTGCTGTGTGGTCCCTTCCAGACACAAAGCTGCATGTTTTGCAGACTGTTTCCCATTTTACAAACAGGGACGAACACCTTAAGAACCAGCCACAGGTATTTTAGTCAAACCAGAAATGCTTGAATGGATGTGAAGGAAGAGAGAGCCTGAGGCAAGGAATGTTTCCAAGTGACTGTTGTGATCACGTGACCCGGGGGCAGGCAAGGGACGCTGCAGCAAACGGAGGTGAGAATTCCTTCCCCCCCCCCCACCTTGGTGTCCCCTGGGAGACTGACACCTAACAAGCAAGAAGCAGGTCAGGCACACTTGCCACAAGTGACTCAGGGAGTCAAGAAGGGAGACTCGTTCCATGCTGACCCTACAGCCCACAGGAGTACAGCTGACTTTGGTGCCAGGGTTTCTTGTTATTATTGTTGTGTTATTTAATTCTCTCTCTCTCTCTTCTTCTCCCTGTCCCTCTCTCTCTCTCTTGAGACAAGAGTCTTGCTCTGTAGTATCAGCTGCCGTGGAGCTCACCATTTAGCTTAGGTTTTCCTTAACTTGAAGCTTCCTGCAAGGTCTTCCCAACTATAGCGATCACAGGTGTGTGCACCAGACAGGAGCAGCGCCTTCAGCCCTCCTCACAGCTAAGCAACCTTTTATTCAAACATATCTTGAGCAACAACATCCAGAGAGACACAGATAACTGTTGTAGCTCAGTTGCTCTGGTGAGGGTGGAGGCCATCTCGGCTCTGTGGCTCCCTCCCCAGCAACCCAAGGGACCTTACCGAATCCCCAGGGCTCTGCGGAGTCTTGATGGAGTGAGTCACTCTTAATAAAAGATGCGTGCTGTTCACGTGCTCTCAACAACCCATGAAGTTACCGGTTCACGCTGGAGAAGGGACTGAGAGTATGAGTAAGTCGGTGTCTGGAACTTGTTTTCCATGCTAGGAATTGAACCCAGGGCCTTGTGCATGGCAGGCAGAGCACCCTACTACTGAGCTACAACCCCAGACCAGCTTGAACCTTGATGGAATAAAAGTAGAATCTGGGTCCTGTCTGTTTTCATACACATACTCACACACACACACATACACTCACAGACACACATACACTACACACACTCACACACACACACCACACACAGACATCACATACACTCACACACACACCACACACACAGACACACGTGCACATACACATACCACACACACATACACACACCACATATACATACACATACTCACACACACACACACACACACACATACACATACACCACACACACTCACACATACACACACCACACACACAGACACCACATACACTCACACACACACCACACACACAGACACACATGCACATACACATACCACACACACATACACACACCACATATACATACACATACCACACACATACACACACCACATATACACACTACACATACCATACACACACACCACACACAGACATGCACACAGACACATACCACATGCACACAGACACAGCACACATACTATACATACTACACACATAGCACACATATACACATACCACATACATACACATAACATATACATACACACACCACACACACATACACACACCACATGCACACAGACATAGCACACATACCACACATACCACACACATAACATAAAGCTACACACACCACACATGCATATACACACACCACAAATACACACTACACATACCAAAAACACACACATACAACATACATACACACATACATCACAGAATACCACATATATGCACACACACACACAAACACCACATACACCCCACACACCATGCCACCTTGAGGGCTTCTTAAGACACCAATTAAATGCTTTCCTTTTAAGAACTTCTTTGGTCATGGTGTCTCCTGACAGCAATAAAAGACACCCTCCCTTCCCAACCCCATAGTGTCCTCAGATAATTCAAGATCCTTTCTCATTTCAAGACCCTTAATACAATCACACTGCTCCCCACAGCCTGAGGTATCACACTCACAGATCCTACCCATTAGGAAGTTGACATCTTTAGGGCCCAACTGAACCTGTCACACCTATTGACAGGATCTGAGTTTAAATGCCAAGTCCTCAAGGATGCTGTCCCTGGCTTCCCCTAAAACAGTGGCTTGTGGCAGGATCTCACAGCATCTTCTCTCTTCCTCACAGAGCTTGGCACAGCCCCATCTTAACATTAGTTTGGGCAATGTAAGTGGTCCCAGGCCTTTGGGGCACTGTCTGTACACGCAGCACAAATCAGAATCCGTCAGTCAGAACTCAGGAAACATTTACCACAGGAATGGAGGGACAAATAAATGAACTTGCCTAGGGTCTGAACTTGAGCGGGACAGAGCGCTGCTGTCAACCTTTTACTGAATAGCCTTTCACGGAGCTAGCTATCCTAAGCGAGCTTGGGCCCAAGAGCGACTGCAGATTGCAATGTTGCAGATTGCAATGTTGCAGCCTCCCCTGGGACTTCCCACCAGGTGCGGGGAGGTTCAACACCTGCAGAACCATCAGTCTTAAATCTTGTGCTTTAGGACACTATTTTTGGCAAGGACGGGTGGAGGAAGATTTTGGCCACGCTGGCAATGCGGGGTTGGGCCGTGGGTAGCAGAGCAGCTGTAGTGGAGGTGGAGGGCAGGCAGGGGAGCCGTGAGGCAGGCACAGAAAGGAAGACAGCTTCAAGGGCAGCCCTCAGGCACACCCACGAGAGGAGCTGGGAGAAGGAGATGCCAGGGAGGAAACGAGCTGTCAGAGCCCAGAGGAGAGGAGGAGACGTGGGAAAGTGCAGTGTCATGGAAACCGGAGAGGGAGCACGTCCATCTCCAGGAAGAGGCAGCTGCGGGGCAGCAGGGTGGAGCAGGGGGTGGGGAGCCCGGGGCCACCTGCCCTGCTAGGAAGGGCGGGTCTTGACCTTTCACAACCGAGGACGGATCTCAGTAAACTCCACAGGAATTGGAAGACGAGGGGGAGGCTGAGTGGGCGCCGCGCGGATTCAGAAGGAAATGCAGGGAGACCACACATTTCCGGATTTGGCAGAGAGAGAAGAGGGATGGGGGAGGCGGCACGGTGAGGACACGGGTGATGCGCGCGTGGGCTCCCAGGCGCCTGGGAAGAGCCTGGGAGGAAGCGCAGAGAATTCAGAAGGAGGGCAGGTCGTGGGCGTGCACCAGGCCAGGCAGGAGAGTAGCTAATGAGTCAGCGCTCAGCAAAGCCGGTCTGAGAAAGATGGGAGGCGCCTGCCTGGTGGGGAGCCTGAGCCCAGCGTCCTTCCCTAGGGGGCGGGGAGGAGCCCTTAGCCCGGCTTCCTTCCTCGCAGTTCACACTGGGGTTACCTTGGGGAGGGGAGAATGGCTACTGCGGTAGCCCAGGCTACTGAATGCAGAAGTCCTCCGTGCTCCGGGAGACCTCACTGGCTCAGCAGTGGACCTGGAGTCCAGTCTGAAACCACCAGGAGGGGACTCCACGGGGAAGTCTAGACGACCCCTGCCTCAATTCTCCATGAGATTCTAGAACTGCGTTCTCATCCCAGGGGAAGCTGTGAGCCCTCCTTTGTGTTTTGGATCTCTCTGGTATCCAAGAAAACGCTTCTTCTCAGAGAGAGGAAAATGGGGGAGGTGGAACGGAGGGGCTGGGGCAGCTCAGCTGGTAGAGTTCTTGCCAACGTGGCCAAAGTACAAGAGAAGCGAGAGCCAGTAGCTCAGTGGCATTCCTGTCTGGTCAACTCTGAGGCTAGCCTGGGCTATCCGAGGTCTTGTCTCAAAATAAGTCTATACATGTTTAGAAGGTTTCTAGTTTTGTTTTTTAAAGGGCATTAACGAGAGTAATGGAGGGGGGGGAGAATATGGTTGAAATTCATTGTATACCTGTATGAAAATGTTATAACAACGACCATTACTATGTATAATTAAATATGCTAATAAAACAATTTTATAAAAGCATGAGAGAAACTACCAAGGATTATGAAAGGAACTTATGATACAGAAAGCTATTTCTTTCTTCATTCATTTATTCATTCATCCATCCATCCATCCATTCATTCATTCATTCGGAGCAGGTAGAAGTCAGAGGATAACATTTAAGAGTCAGTGCTCTCCTTCCCCGTGGGTTCTGGGCATTGAACTTGGGTCTTCAAGTTTGGTGGCAAGCACCCTTATCCACTGAGCCATCTTGCTGCGCCCCCTTACCACGCATGGTTATTACCATGTTGTAAATATAGCCCGTGGTATCCTTAAATACAGCTGATAAAGGAGGACGTGTGGTGAATAGCATTTGGAGAGGTGTGCAAAGCTGGAATGTGGCAGAGAAGTGTCTGATGTCTCCCGGTGTGGATCACAGAAGCCACCCTTCCCTGAGACTAGGGGACCTTCTCACAACGGGGAATGCTTTGTTCCAGCAGGCGTGGGGACAGCGAAGAGCTTGTGCTCTTCCCGGTTCTTGGACTCTCTGAATTCTTGCTTTAGAAATCTTTGTGTGGAGCTGAAGAGGAGGTTCTGCAGTTAAGAACACTTGTTGCTCTGATAGAGGAACTAGATTTGGCTTCCAACAGCCACGTGGCGGCTCCCAATTGCCTGTTCCAATGGATCTGACATCTTCTGATTTCCTCAGACACCTGCAGGCATATGATACACAGACAAAACCGCTACAAAGTAAATGTTTTCAAAAATTAAACTATTTGAGTTCGAGCCACCCTGCATGTCTGCTGGACACACCTGATGTTACAGCGCACACGTGGAGATCAAAGGACCACCTCGGATATCAGTCCCCACCTCCTGCAGCACTGCTCTCTGCTGAGCACAGCTGACTGGCTGGCCTCTGAACCTCTTGGGACTCTCCCGTCCCTGCTTCCCATCCTGCCTTAGAACTCTGGGACTGCAGACGCAGGTGACCGAGTCTAGCTTTATTGCACTCTAGGAATTCATGCTTACAAAGCAAGTGTATTACCGAGCCAAACTTGGCCTGGACCCCGTGAGTTCTATCTACAGTCTTCAAAATGTTAAGAACATTTGTAGCAATTGTTCAAAGCTCCAAAGCTTACAGAAGCCAAACAGGTGATACCAAGGAGGTCAAAGGATTCGGTGGGAATGGCCGCAGTAAACACCCTCTCCTTCATGGGTAGCGCTGTGGGATCCGGGGACAGTAAGCCCAGTGCTCCCAATCTTCACAGAATTGGAGATGCCAGAACTACTAATTATTATGTAAATTCTCCTACTTCTTCAATGTGAGCAAAAATATGCACACTTTAAAGTGCATTTAGAGGCCAAATATATCTGCAGCTGTAACCTGGAGATGTGGGAGTTGGGCTTCCTGCTGCTTAGTGTCTTGTTGGAAAGACGGAGGCTATGTATTTTCTGTTCTCTCCTTCTAGACCTGCAGCCCTCCAGAAACCCATTAGCTCATGCAAAGCCCACCACAGCTCCTGCCTAAAAACATGCCCAGTTGCAAACCTGGTCTGAAAAAAAAAAAAAGCTACACTGAACCTATACCTGTCTGACTGAGGCGCCTCCAGTTTCCCTCCCTAGCACTGTGTGTATGCATGGCATGGAAAGGAGCTAGATTCCAAGGCAGAGCCTGAGCCCCAGTCTCAGCTCACAGCATCGCAGGCCAGTGTGCCTGAGAAGACCCTGGTCTCCAGTCACTCCTACAGGGGCTCACCCAGGAAGCGGGCCTGGAGGACCCATTCGAAGACACAATGCTGGCCAACTTCAGGAGTCCTGTTCATTTCTGGTTTCATTTTTTTCTGCTCCCTCAGAAATTGGGGTATAGGAAATGAATGAGGTAAGACATGTTTGTCCCAAAATGTCACCCAATGGATAAGATCTGTTACATACTCCCCAATAAAAGCATAAAGCCAATGAGTGACTCCCCTGAACAGCAGTCACTCTGCAAGAGTTCACTGACTGGGCAGCTCCCTTCAGGGTTTTCTTTTCTGACAATCTGGTTCTGCGGATGTGACAGAGGAAGAGGAAGTGGGCCAGAGGGCACGGCTTCTTTCATTTTGTAGCCGCCACCTTCAGCTCATTTTGATTTTCAGAGGGTGCCAGCAGAGGCTCTGAGCTGCCTGGGGGCAAATCTTCCACGGCTAGGTGGTGAGACCAGAGAAGAATCCTGGTACCACTTTGTCACAGTTGGGTCACTGTTCCACACACATACACACACCCTTGGTGAGCTGGGCTGTGGGAACAGAGATGCCAACAGCTGGGACAGGGCCCTGAAGAGCCTCGCCTCCGTGAGCTGCCTTATGAGAGAGAACACGCGGGAGCTCGAGATGAACCAGGAGCCATTATAGAGAACGGGGAATCCCAGAAGTAGGGAGAGCCAGCGAGGCTTGTGTGACTGTGAGGCCTTGAGCTGATACTTAGATCTAGTGAATTAACACAGACGTGTGTATCTTTAAGTTTTTCAGAGCCTACTTCTAATGATGGTTCTTAAATGTTTTAACCCCTCTTCTAGCCCACCACCCACCAGAGGTAGTGGGAAAGAAAGGATATGAGGGAAGTGGACCTGTTTAGAAAGGATCTTTGGAGCAACTCCTATTTGTGTTGTCTGGAAATCGGCAGTTCGGGTTAGCAGCGACAGCTTGATCCACTCGCACGCAAACACTCCACGGCTACACCAGAAGTCTAGTTCAGTAGAGTCAGGAGAGCAAACATCCAGCAGCAGCGGTGGCACTACCCAGCAGAGGCAGCCAGGGTCAGCCTCAGCACCAGTCAGTGGGAGGGACCAGCGCCAACAGGAATGCCAGGAAAAGTTCTAGGCTCTGCCTCTCTCAGAGATTCGAAGATCAGCGAAGATGTGAGACCCACAGGCGGTGCACAGCTGGCTCTGTAAGCAAACCGAGCTCAGCCTCTGTCACTGTCCGTCAAGTCCTTTTTATACCCTCCAAACATCACGCGTCCTCCATCGGTCTTGCCTCAGCACCTGTATCTGTCTCAGCTGCCATCACTCTGCCAATCACTCAAGTCCAAAGGAGCAGCAAGAAGTCAGGGCACATCACCACAAGTTTTTTGGTGCATTTCTATGGAGTCCCAACAAATGTAGCTCAACTATTCAGTGTAAGGCAAACCAATACATGAGTGTCATTAGTGAAGAATTCTTCGTCACATGTCCTGTCATGTGCTTGCTTTAGCAGAACATCCTTTTACCTGTGTCTGCTTCAGCAAAATGGTCCTTCATGTGTTTGCCCCAGCAAAACACCATCCGACACAAATGACTTTGCAAAGAACCCTTAAGTTTCCACTTCAGAAACGTCTTCAGAGTTACACATCTCAAGAGACTAACCAAGTATAGTTCTTTCTATCCTTCCAAAGCATCCCCTGAAGTCTCCAGTGAAGCCCATAGTGGTACTCCTGCAAATCCTGGTGACATCAGAGCTTTCAAAGCCCGCTAAAGTCCTTAAGAGCAAGTTTGGGCGACACCTCCTCCTGGAAGCCCCTCTTCATGTTGCTCACTTTCAAAGATTACCCTGTGTGAAGGTCTGCTCTGAGTACCTCTCCTGTAGCCATGCAATGTCAGGCTCTGGTTTTGTGGGGTCTGATACTCAGACCTGTTACGGACTCTGTTAGTTACTCCCTGCTGTAAGAAAACACTTGGCCAGTTTACGAGAGGAGGGTTCATTTGTCTCAGAGTTTGAGGGTGCAGTCTACCATGGCAGGGTAGGCGTGGCCATGAGGACGATCCTTGGCCAGGGCATCCAGAGCATGAGGTGGCTGGTCACAGTGCCTCGGTAGTTGGGAAGCAAAGAGAGATCAAGTTGTGTTTTCTCTCTAGTCTGGAACCCTAGACATGAGATGATAGCACCCACACTCACGGCAGGCTGTTCCTCCTCAGCCAAACTTATCTGCAAACATCCTCCCAGACACACTGAGAGACGGATCATCAGGGGACTCTAAGTCCTGTCGAGCTGACTGTGGAGCAAGTGGAACACTTTCACCAGACAGCACCTGGGAAGGTTGACCAGATCCAGACACTCCTGCACTCTCGTATCTGAGAATGGTAGGCATTTCATCTGCTCCCAACTGGTCTCCTGTCCTGGAGCATGTGGCCATGCCACCCCACATTAAAATTGTGACCCCTAGTCATGTAGCACAGAGCGCAGAGTTCTCCATGCTAGTGAGGTATCTAGATGGGGCGACCTTGAGGGTTTAGCCATAAGCCTCCCTTCCTGGACATTCCTTCTTGCAAAAGGTATTTAGTCTCTGGTCCACCCTTGATAAGTGGTATGCACCCATTTTCCATGATGAAAAAATAAACAACATGGACAAGCAAGGACTGTCTTTCTCATCAAGAACCACGCTGGGGGAAGCCTTTGTTGTACAGACCTGGACACCTACGTCTCCCTCAGAAGGCGCCTCTGCACTCTGAGCTCCTGGATGCTAAGCCAGAGCCCCTCCCCCCTCTGGCCTCCAGGCTGTTGCCAGCCCATGAGCCTCCTCGGTTCCTGACTCCTCCAGCTTCCCAGCAGTGTCTGGGTGTCCCAGGGTTAGGGCACCACAGCTTCAGCCTCAGCCTGTGTGTCAGTTCTCACCCAGGCTGGGACTCCCATTTAGGCTGCATTCTTCCACCCCTGAGTGGTGCATTAGTGCCAGTCAATGGACCAGTCACTCCGTTCGGCCTTTGGAAGAGATCCAGTGATATGGGGGAGGGCGCACAAACGTGAGATGAATGGACCGCCAGCCATAAGAGAACATACTGTTTCAGAGTAAGCTTCTTTGCTAAGTAGGAGGATGCTCTAAAGTAACAGCGGAAGCACAGTGCAGCAAATGCATCAAGCAGTGACATGGTTTTTATTATGAAATATGATACAGTATATGTTACTGTATGAACCATACGTTTATATGATGGGCAGGTAGGGGTTATTTATATGTCCATCAACATACACACCTTCAGCAATGTGTTGTGCTATGTCACAGTTTTACTACTGACGAAGAATTTTTCAGCTCCATGATAACGATATGGGACCATGGGTCTATAATTGACTAAGTTGTAGTGTGGTGCCTGCTTATGTTATAATCCTGAAGGGAAAACAAGCATTGTTGCCCCTGAAGAGCCTGCACACTACAGCGGAGGAGAGACCATGACAAAATAAACAACAATGCCCAAGTCTGGCAAGCGATGAAAATAAGCTAAGAGAAAGGGCAGTGTCTGCAGAGGCTGGGAGGGAGCAGTCAGGGAGAAGGGGTATCCCAGAGAGACCCCCGGGATCACCTTAGCTAGGGGCTTCCAGACAGAAGGAGCCAGGTTCGCAGAGGCCTAAGATGAGCCCATCGTGAGTAAGAGAAGCGGTCAGCCAGTGACGAGGAGTGGGTGATTCAGGCTTTGCAAACCACTGTGGAGAATTTCCCTTTCTCAGATGGAGAAGCTGAGAGCGTGGAAAGCAGAGTGACCCCTCCCCTTTCCACTTCAGGAGGAGTTCTCTGTCTGGTAAGTTGAGAAGGAGAGCCAGGGCAGAATAAGAAAGACCTGTCATAGACTATGTCAAGAATGTGGTAGGCGAGGATCCGAGACTGTGTAGGCAACCTGCTGGCCATGCAGGGGTGGAGATGACCTCCATCCAGGTGAGGGGGAGATACAGATGGTGAGAAGACGGCTGTAGGGCGAACAGAGGGAGGATACCACCGCTGCTGGAGTCTCTGTCCCAAGCCACAGAAGGCGGGAACGCCTAGAAGAGACTCTCATTTGCGTGTGTATTGCTTGACATGTTTCCCAAGCTAGCCAGTGACTGGATGCACAGGGCTGGGCTTCCAGAGAGAGGCCAGGCCAGATAAACAGAACTGGGAGTTATCTGCCGAACTTGCCATTCATGGAAACGATCCAAGGGCTGACGTCGTCGAGGCTGGGCAGCGCCTAGAGGTGAGATGCGACACTGGAAAAAAAAAAGATGAACTGTCCCCAGAAGGACGATGTGACCGGCAGGTAAAGTAAGATTGGAGAAAGGGCCGCTGGAGCAGCAAGAAGACGCTGGTGATCCTGTGTAGAACAAGAGGATCTAGTAGGCACAGGTCAAAGTGGGGTGAGGAGAAGGACACGAGGCAACAAAAATGGCCGCCTTTTCTATCGAACGCTCCTGCAGATGCACACAAGGAAGGGGACAAGAGTGAGGGGAAGGTGAGGTCCAGAGAGGGCTTCTGATGAAGGGAGAAATTCTAATGTCCCCCATTCTGACAGGAATGATATCGTGATGCCAGCGAGAACTAGGAGGCAAGAGGCATGGTGGGCTGGACTGGGCGGGCATTGCCTAGGAGGGAGGACTCATGCTTGAGGCTGACAAGGCTAGGCTGAGGTAGGGCAGGGACAGAGGTGAAGCCCTGAAGTAGGTGGGATAAACAGAAAAAAAAAAAGATGGAGTTGAGGGTCAAGGAATGGAGTAGAGTCAAGGAAATGGAGTTAGGGTCAAGGACATTGGGCAAGTGAAAAGTCTGATATCCGTGGCTGCCGGGGACCCTCCCTCCCCTCCTTCTGTAGCAATCCTTGCCAGCACATTCCTGCCAAGCAGGGACTGCACCTCCCAACTCCTCTTTCAACTGGCTGTAGCCCCATGGCTGGAAGCCAGCTCCGCAGCAAGATACAGGTGGAATTTGTTTACCGCCTTCAACACCATTCCTCATTCCTACAATGTCGGCATCTGAGGGCTGAGCTCCAAATGGAACAGCGGCGGGCTAAGGCTTCCCAGCTCTCCCCTGTAGCCCTTCGGTTGTCTTGGGAAGCCCGTGGCCCTTCTTGGGACACTGATCTTAAATTCATGAGACAAAGTAATAAGATTGTGAAGAAAAATGACTATACTGAAGTAGTAAAATGCTGAGTTATGATCTAACAGCAAAACCATGCACACCCTTCTTGTTGCATTGGAGAATAATCCAACACTGGGCCTGGTGACTGCCCTGCTTTTAAAGTACCGGAGAACCTTCCGCAGCAGGCATGTGACAGAGGGTATCTGGGATTTCTGGTGACAAGTCCTACCTCTTCTGTTTGTGACCAGATCCACTCTGCACATCCTTGGGTCTGATAACATCTATTAGATGGGAGAGAAACAGTATTCCCTAAAAGTTCAGGGCTTCCCACTGTCTAAGGCTGCTGCAGGAGATTGAGATGAAGTCCTTTCTCTTTTTATTTAAAGCTCTCTGTTCTGCCATGGGCATGTCACAGTACCTGTACTGTAACAGGCAGATGGTGTGGAGTTGTTTGGTCACCTTGCTCTAGAAGGCTTACCCAAACTCAGCACTCAGCATTGAGTCCGTTCCCTCTCTCCCTCACCCCTGCCTAGCTTGGGGTTCAAAAGAGCATCACCCCATCCCTGCTTCCACCCCACTGGCCTTCCAATACCTAGACATAGGCCTCCCAACACTCCGCCCTGTCTGGGCCTCAGCGAAGCCACCTGTTTCCTGTCCTTGGCCTGGGCAAGCCCGTGCCCTGGCCTCACCCATGTCCTGACTGGCTGACAGGTCCACAGCTGCAGCTCCCCTCCCTCCTCAGCCTGTCCAGCCACACCCCGAACGCCAACCCGGCAGCTCTCTGACTCCAGGGAATAGGAATGCTACTGGAGAACTCGGGTCACAGAACTCCACGAGGGGGTGAGCTGGAGCTGACTGGTCTAGCAGCAGCCAGGCCCTTCGGAAAGGGAGGGCCCACTCACCCAAACCAGTCGGGAGTGGAAATTTCAAGAGGCGGGGCCAGAGGGGTGAAGTCAGTGGTGACAGGAGCCACCATTGTCCTGAGGAACGCGTGGGTGCCACTTTCCACACGCTGTTCCCCTGTACCTTCTCACAATCACGTGAGCTAGGTTGAACCTCTTCACATGTGGTTCAACCACTGAAGGTCAGAGAAGTTGTGTCATCCAGGGGAGGTCACACAGTAAGCAGGAATAGTCTTTATCTCCTCTTAGTACAGGGACCAGAGCTGAGTGAGAAGGCCTCTTTCCGGATTGAGCAAGAGGAGGCCCAGAACTCCCATCAGGGTGGCCTCTTCACACAGTCTCCTGCCGAGCCGGCTAAATGAGTGGCCTTGAGTAAACAGGGGCAACAGGGCAAGGCTGAAATCTCCAGGGAGCTTCCTTGTGTTCTGAGGGAGGGGGTGCAGAGCTGTGATGCTGAACATGGGGGGTGGGGGGGCTCATTTGGGTTTCAACCAAGGCCGGCTCTTCTGTTCAACCCAGCCCCTCTCCTGGGCCCGGGAAGAAGAAAGCTGGTGTGTGTGAGGAGGCCTCTAAGTGCCCAGACTTGCCCCAATTGGACTGGACAGACAAAAGCCCCATCAACCCAGGGAAAGGAAAAGAAGATCTCAGATTTCTTGAGCACTTCTGGTAACTGGGGCAGGCAGCCCTGAGCGGTGGGGGAGCCTTCTGTAAAGGCGGGCCTAATTCCTACAGCAGTATCTCTGAGCCTGGTGACAAGAGGCGCCCACTACAGGCCTCCTAGATAGTGTGTGGCTCACACCCTGAGAACCAGGCTGAGGCCTGGAGGAGGCTGGGCCCAGCGGGACAGACAGTCTACAGTGGCAGCCCCTGCCCTGCCTCCCACCTTCAGAGCAGAGTTTGCTCCAACCAGATTTGGGGTCCAGTCTCACAAGTCTCTCGGAGACACCTGCGCTGGCCTTTGGCCCACTTTGCAGGACTCCATCTTTGCCCTCAAGGCTCTGCCCTGTGCTGGCCTTCTGCATTTGTAGCCTTGTTCTGCGACGCCCGCTAGTAGCACACCTTAGGGGCACTTTGCTCTTACAGAGAAGGGCAGGCTTTGTGACTGAATTTGCAGCTCACTTACTGAGAAGTCAAAAGAGCCTCTTCTCTGTGAGCCCGACTGGGCAGTGGGTCAGGCCCAGAACCTCCTGGAAGCTAACAGATCTGCTTTCTCAGCAGGGGTGGGATTGTCAAGGAGCCTCCTTCTGATGGCTGACTCCAGGCCTGGAGGTGGTCTTCCCCAGGATGACTATATTTGAGCTTGTGACCCTCCAACTTAAGAAGGTTGTAAATAAGGGGAGTGTTTTTTTTTTTTTCCGGAAGGGTTAGCAGCTGAACTGTGGAAGTTGTGAGTTTCTGTCAGCCCCGGGGACTCCTGTGACAGAACAGTTAGTAGCTAAGCCCTTGGATCTGAATCTCGAAGGCACCAGCTCCTACCTGGTCTGCATGTTATTACGGCTAGAAGCTACAGGTGAGATACCCCTGTGAGTTCCGGGTGAAGTCTGGCTGACACCACCCTCTTCTGCAGACATCCAGACCTAGGCATGGGGTTTATCACCGACATCGGCCTGCTGGGCGTGGTGAATAGGAGGCCAGAAGGGACTGAGGTTAAGTGGCTAGGCTGAGGATGCTGAGAGAGGCCTTCTTAGTGACACACTAAATAACAACAGTTCCTAACCCCTGCTGGGCACGGGCGCCACCCTTCAGCACCTGGGTTAGAAAACACTGACTGGTGGGGTGGGTGCTCCGCTGCTCTGACGGAAGCCAGTGGCTGGGGCATTTGCACCTCTCATCCCACTGCAGGCACAGGGACAGAGGCCTTGGAAAGAGCACAAGAGGCCAGTCAGTAGCAGAGCCGAGTGAAGGACAGTTCACATTTACACATTTACACAGACACTCCATGGTGTGAAACAGAGTTAAGTCTCTATACACGATTGTGCACAACCTTAGGTGCTAAGCTGTGGGGGGATTAATCACACACACACACACACACACACACACCTCAAGATTCAAGAGTAATAAATTTTGGTCATATACTTTTAAAATTAAGAGCAAGATCCCAAAAGTTCTTCAAAATAGGCCCAGTACGGTGGTGTGTGCTCTCAATCCCAGCATTCAGAGGCAGAGACAAGTGGATCTTTATGAGTTTGAGGCCAGCCTGCTGATCTACATAATGAGACTGAGACTGGTGTGTGTGTGTGTGTGTGTGTGTGTGTGTGTGTGAGAGAGAGAGAGAGAGAGAGAGAGAGAGAGAGAGAGAGAATTGTTCAAAATAACTGACCCAGGAAGAGAGTCCAAGTGGGGAAAAATGCACAAAGAAGGAAAACAAAAAAGATGGCAGGTACATGGGAAGGGATGATGGAGTGGGATGACGGGGTGATGGGATGATGAGATGATAGGATGGGATGATGAAGTGGGATGATGGGGAGGGATGATGGGATGATGGGGTGGGATGATGGGATGATGGGATGATGGGATGACAGGGTGGGATGATGGGATGATGGGATGATGAGATGATAGGGTGGGATGATGGGATGATGGGATGATGGGGTGATGGGATGATGGGGTGATGGGATGATGGGATGATGGGTGATGGGATGATGGGATGATGGGGTGATGGGGTGATGGGATGATGGGGTGATGGGATGATGGGATGATGGGGTGATGGGATGATGGGGTGATGGGATGATGGGGTGATGGGATGATGGGATGATGGGATGATGGGATGATGGGGTGATGGGGTGATGGGATGATGGGGTGATGGGATGATGGGATGATAGGGTGATGGGATGATGGGGTGATGGGATGATGGGATGATAGGGTGATGGGATGATGGGATGATGGGATGACAGGGTGGGATGATGGAATGATGGGATGATGAGATGATAGGGTGGGATGATGAAGTGGGATGATGGGGAGGGGTGATGGGATGATGGGATGATGGAGTGATGGGATGATTGGATGATGGGATGATGGGGTGATGGGATGATGGGATGATGGGATGACAGGGTGGGATGATGGGATGATGGGATGATGAGATGATAGGGTGGGATGATGAAGTGGGATGATGGGGAGGGATGATGGGATGATGGGGTGGGATGATGGGATGATGGGATGATGGGATGACAGGGTGGGATGATGGGATGATGGGATGATGGGATGATGGGGTGGGATGATGGGATGATGGGATGATGGGATGATGGGGTGATGGGATGATGGGGTGATGGGATGATGGGATGATGGGGTGATGGGATGATGGGATGATAGGGTGATGGGATGATGGGGTGATGGGATGATGGGATGATAGGGTGATGGGATGATGGGATGATGGGATGATGGGATGATGGGATGATAGGGTGATGGGATGATGGGATGATGGGATGACAGGGTGGGATGATGGGATGATGGGATGATGAGATGATAGGGTGGGATGATGAAGTGGGATGATGGGGAGGGGTGATGGGATGATGGGATGATGGAGTGATGGGATGATGGGATGATGGGATGATGGGGTGATGGGATGATGGGATGATGGGATGACAGGGTGGGATGATGGGATGATGGGATGATGAGATGATAGGGTGGGATGATGAAGTGGGATGATGGGGAGGGATGATGGGATGATGGGGTGATGGGATGATGGGGTGATGGGATGATGGGATGATGGGATGACAGGGTGGGATGATGGGGTGATGGGGTGATGGGTGGGATGATGGAATGATGGGATGATGGGGTGATGGGATGATGGGATGATGGGGTGGGATGATGGGATGATGGGGTGATGGGATGACAGGGTGGGATGATGGGATGATGGGATGATGGGATGACGGGGTGGGATGATGAGATGATGGGGTGATGGGGTGATGGGATGATAGGATGATGGGGTGGGATGATGGGATGATGGGATGACCGGGTGGGATTATGAGATAGATGAGATGGGATGAAGAGGTGATAGGGTGTGTGTCCTGGCTGGTTTTGTGTGTCAACTTGGCACAGGCTGGAGTTATCACAGAGAAAGGAGCTTCAGTTGGGGAAGTGCCTCCATGAGACCCAGCTGTGGGGCATTTTCTCAATTAGTGATCAAGGGGGGAGGACCCCTTGTGGGTGGTGCCATCCCTGGGCTGGTATTCTTGGGTTCTATAAGAGAGCAGGCTGAGCAAGCCAGGGGAAGCAAGCCAGTAAGAAACATCCCTCCATGGCCTCTGCATCAGCTCCTGCTTCCTGACCTGCTTGAGTTCCAGTCCTGACCTCCTTTAGTGACGAACAGCAGCACGGAAGTGCAAGCTAAATAAACCCTTTCCTCCCCAACTTGCTGCTTGGTCATGATGTTTGTGCAGGAATAGAAACCCTGACTAAGACAGTGGGTGTTGGGGATTGGTTCTAATTCTTTGGTTTAATGGGGAATCTGTGTTGTCCAAACACTGAAGATCCCTGACCCCAGTTGGTTTTCGATGATATATCAATAAAGATGCCAGCTGCTAATGGCTGGGTAAAGAGAGACAGGGTGGGACCTCTAGATTGGTGTGGACTAGGACCCGAGAGGACAGGACAGAGAATCGCCATGATGTGTGGGAGACAGATCAGATTTAGAGCTGCAGAAGAAAGAGCCAACGAGCCATGTAGGAATCCGGGTGGGTGGCCACTGGGCCTGGGGGAGCAGGCAGAGGATTAGAACTGCCCAGTCTTTGTACCAGCCAGGTGTGTGTGTGTGTGTGTGTGTGTGTGTGTTTCATTCGCAGATTCAGAAAGGTCAACCTGCTGGAGCACAAAGCAGTGTAGCCCAAACTCAGCACTACAGGTGGATGATGGGGGTCCTGGGAGGGAGGGAAGTGAGTTTGAGGGAAAAGGCGGAAGCTTTGCTCCTGCCTGGCCCACACATCTACTGAGCACTGATCTCCTTTCTGAGCACCTACTATGTGCAGGGTATTCACTTCTATCACTTATTTGTTTTCACAGGGGAATCAGAAGAGGGTATGGTCAGCTTCATGCTGTTGATGAAATGCCTGAGGACCCAGGAGGTGAGGACCCAGGAGGTGAGGACCCAGGAGGTGAAGACCCAGGAGGTGAAGACCCAGGAGGTGAAGACCCAGGAGGTGAGGACCCAGGAGGTGAAGACCCAGGAGGTGGGGACCCAGGAGGTGAGGACCCAGGAGGTGAGGACCCAGGAGGTGAGGACCCAGGAGGTGAGGATTGAGGAGGTGAGGACCCAGGAGGTGAGGACCCAGGAGGTGAGGATTGAGGAGGTGAGGACCCAGGAGGTGAGGACCCAGGAGGTGAGGACCCAGGAGGTGAGGACCCAGGAGGTGAGGATCGAGGAGGTGAGGACCCAGGAGGTGAGAAGTCAGGAGGTGAGGATCGAGGAGGTGAGGACCCAGGAGGTGAGGACCCAGGAGGTGAGGACCCAGGAGGTGAGAACTCAGGAGGTGAGGACCGAGGAGGTGAGGACCCAGGAGGTGAGGACTCAGGAGGTGAGCTACATGAATGAAGCCATACAAGGGAAGCAGAGCAGGGAGCAACCTCTGCCTGACTCCAGAGGCCTTGCCCTCCGTCGTCTCCATCGGCTCGATGGCTCGGTTGACAGGTCCTCCATGAGGGTGGTCCTGGAGCCTTTCCTCTGTTCCTGACTCAATAGGCCTTCCTTGATGAACATGCAGTGACTGAGAAGACAGGGTTGGGGTAGGTGGCGGGGAGAACTACTCTTCTTCACTGATGGGATGAGAGGAAGATCAGAGGCCACAGATCTGTTCCTAAGAGAGCTGTGCTTTGGTCCCATCCGAATGGGGCACATATACGCTTGTGACCTCAGATGTGTTCTTCCCAGCTAGGGAATCGAGGAGAGGCTGAGGCCCAGCGCGTGAGGGGCCGGTCGGGACCAGTCTGGGCCTGCCAGCAAGGCTACTGCCACAGATCTTGCTGCACGCCCTTCACTGGCTCTGCTGCAGGCTGCGCCCAGGGACAACTCAGCAGCTCTGCATACAACCCCCAGAGCTCGAGCCCCACCCCAGAGATTCTGCAATTACTTGAACTGGAATGGGACTCGGGCAACAAAATACATTAAAATTCTAATTTTATGACCTAGCAACTCTGATTCACCTTCAAAATTGTGACCCACTGTGGGCCCAGCCTCCTGTTTCATGGTAAAAGAAGAAAACGCGTATTAGGCCCACTTGTGTCTGGCCCACAGCATCGGGCACTCACCAGATTGCAGTTACTAAGAAGCAGAGCCATGAAGAGAATTCAAATCTGATTTTGAAATTCTGATTCTCCCGACCTGACACACAACGCCAGCCCTTTCAGGATGCCTTGGGTGAGATCCGGACTTGTCCCCATTCTGACGTGAAAAGCTCTCCCCACCATTAGGTCCCAATGCCCAATATGGTGGTGACACTGATAATGTCCTAAATGTCAGTCTGGGCTCAGCTCAGGATGGACTCTGACCAGAAAACAGAGAAAGGAACTGGCTCTGCGGTCGGCATTCCTAGAAACCTTGCAAAGTGGGTTTCTGTTTCCCAGGAAAGGCCATTACTTTATCCGCCCCCTCCAGCCCCCTCCATCCAGAAAAGGGCATCTAGTTCCCTATTAACCCAAATAAGTTTGCAGCAGATCAAAGCCCCAGCTCTTCCCACACAGTTGCAGCCAGCAGGCTCACGCCCCGCCCCTGCCGCATTCCCGCCCCCTGCCGCACCCCCTCCCCTCCCCCGCAGCTACCTGCTCTCTTTAAAACTGGCAAGACCCCTATGCTCCTTGGCTCTCCCCTCTGCCCCAGGAGAGATAGCATTGACAGTTTGGATTAGCTTTTCTTTTCCAAGAAGTGGCCTGTTCAGTGGTTTCACTGTGTCCTCTCTTATGTCTGATCTGGAGAGACATTGGTACCCTCCTGCCCTAAAGGGGCAACGCTCTTTCTAATCAAACCAAAACGCCGATTTTCTCCTCCTGGGTGCAGATCTCTGCCTGTGCTGGGTCCTGCCACTCGCCAAGTCCAAGCCCAGATTTTAGAGTCCGCTCCCCCAGCCGCTGGCTCTACCCTCTTTGCCACACTACTCCTGCGAGCTTCCCTTCAGGGCTGCCTACTCTGACTCTCTTGCTCACTGGATCCTTGGTGAAAGTTGTGCCAGTCCGCCAGGCATCCTCCCTACGTATTTTGAGCGCCCCATCAAATCATCTCGGGCATCTCTCTGGTATGTTTCAGTCCGCATGGTACTTTCAACTTCCTAGTTTTCACGACCTTAAATTCTGCCAACGCACAGGCGAATAGTCTGAGATATCCCCCCACATCTGTGCCCTTCCATCTGTTCTTCCTGACATACTCACCAGATTCTCCTGGCAAAAGCCACACCTCCTCCCAGACTAACCTGGACCTCGAGCCCTGGGCTGCCTCCCCTTTCAACTTTGATTTAGAGGATGCAATGCGACCTGGGCACCTCCTCTGCCTGAGCTGAGGAGCCTCCACCATCAGCCGCTCCCAAGCCCAATCCTTTGAGGGTGTCACCCAAGCCTCACCCACTGACACCCTCTCAGCTAGCTCCGCCTCCTTACCCTGACTTCTCTTTTCTGCCCCTGGCAGCTCCTGAACAGCAGGCCTTCATCCCCTCAAGGAAGTGGCTGTCCCTCATGGCTTATTCCCCGGGTGGATTTCTCCCAGGTAGAAAAATGCCTTCGTCCTTTCTCCAATGGACTGTCTAACGTCACCTAAGACTCCAGCTGCCTCCCAGGCGTACAGTCTCACAGTCTGTGTGTGACTCTTTTCTCTACTCTGAGCCCCAAAGGAAAGGAAAGTCTGGGCAGCTGCCATGTCCAGGCAGATGAAGCCAGCCTCTCTGATGCCTCCTATCCTGTGGGGGCTGTGACAGTCCCTGAGCCACTGGAATTACCTGGTCAATGCTGAAAATTGCCAGGACCCTGCCCAAACTGTGGACAGGCAAGATGTGATAGGGTTGACTACCATTCTTTTCCTTGCCAAAATAGGTCAGCCCCCCCCCCCCCCGTGTTTCTCCTCCACAGGAGAACCTCTTGTAGTTTCTCCCCAGCCTCCAGCAAAACCGTTGAGATTGTCACAGAAGAGCCCAGGTTAACTGTTCTTAGGCAGGATTGTTCCCAGGTACAACAATCTGGGAAGCTTCTGCCACTTTTAATTGATATGGAGGCCATATGGTTCATACTTCCTGCCCACTCCAGTAAAACCTACCTTTCTCAGCTCTCTGTGATAGATGTTGGCCGCTGGCCCCACCAGCCTAGGGTTACTGCCCTCTCCTCTGTTCCCTCCGGACCACGAGGGCACTCAGCCCTTCCTCGTTATGCCTAGCTGCCCAGCCCCATTACTGGGCAGGAATGTCATGGCTAAATTTTCCTTTTCTTTTCAACCAACTCCTTCCGGAATTCTTCCCCGCTTCCAACCTCTGAAGTGTCTCCTTGCTGACCAGCTGACACAAATGTTCCTTCCTATCCTATTCCATCCAGGCTCTCTTGACCCAAAAGTAGGGTGTGCCCCACTACCTCAGTGGCTTCCAATCATCCCCCCATTAAGATCCTACTCTGACCCTACCTTCTAATCCTGTTGCTCTCCGTACCATATTTCTTTAAAATACAGACAAGGCTTAAAGCCTATGAAACAATGCCTTCTTAATAAAGGTATCTGAAGCCCACTCACTCACCATTAACTCCCCTATCTTGCCTGTCCTAAAGGCCCTACCACTTGGTCCAGAGCAACACAGTTGTATTTCCAACGAAGCCAGTGGTGCCTAACCTTCCACTCTTTCTCAGATCCCCTCCCTTAGCTCCTTTCCCCATTCTAGAACCTTAAGAAACCATTCTTTACCATTCCCTTACATCAGATACTCATGAGCTCTTTGTCTTCACCTGGGAGGAGCCTTGACACAGGGACAGTGTCTCAGATCACTTGGACGATCTCCCCCCCCCCAGGGTTCTGAGATAGCCCCATTTCTTCCACTAGGCTCTAGACACTGACCTCTCCCAGCCAGTTAATCCAATATTGTTCATACTGTTTATTGGTATAAGGCTCCTAAGCTCACTTTTGTACGATCTCTCTGTCTCTCTCTCTGTGTGTCTCTCTCTCTGTCTGTCTGTGTGTGTGTGTGTGTGTGTGTGTGTGTGTGTGTCTGTGTCCCTTTTCACCGCATTGTCTCAAGAATCTCCTATCACACGAGTGCTTCCTTTGTTCCCTGACTTTCTTAAGCTCTTTCACACTGCCCAGAACATCTGAATCTTCCTGCTCTCCTTCCCAGCCACTGCCCCCATTCATGGCTAGAATCACCGCAAACTCATACCTACAAAAATCCATAACTTTCTACCTCTAAATTTTCGCCTCTATCTCACCCTGACTGTGCTTTGTTCACAAATGGAAGCTCATTGTTAGGCCTCAAACACTGGGCAAATGAATAACTGAGGGGCCTATTTAATACATCAAGACAGATATGGTCTCCAGGTTCTCCCAGCAAAGGGTATGACTGTATACCCTGTCGCTACCCTAAACTTCCCCAGCCCAGGAGCTGGGCTGCCTCCTCCTTTCCTATATAATCCAGCCATTTTGGTTACCCAGCCTTTTGGTCTAGCCTTTCCCCCCCTGGGCTCATGTCTGTCCCCTCTCCCCTCCCCCTTCTCCTCATGTGGCCAGCTCAGGGTCATGTCTACTCTGGACTCTCCCAGATGTCCCTGCCTCTGCCTATGCTCGCCCTTTTATCCACAATAAACTTTCTCCTCCTCCTAGAAACATACCTAGGTTCTCCTTTTGATTTCTTTTTGCATTCATTTGGTCTGAAATCCGGGACTGGCAGAGCTGAGTTCCCAACCAAGAACTCAAGCCTCTCCAATCCAAGCTGCTGATCTGATCTCCGAGCTTTGCACGGATCAGTAGTTCCTGCTCGCCCCTGTCATCTATCAGATTTGATCCCGATTTCTAGAGTCTGCCTTCTCAGCTACTTCTCCCCTCTATATGCTCTTCTTCTCCTCATCCACGCCATGACCGTCTGTCTCTGTGGCTTCTAGAGCCTTCCAACACCCTCCCAAGGCACCGGCCTGGCCACTCATCTTGCATCTCATGGTTCTGGCCTGCTACACTCACCTGGGTATCTCTACTAAAGACGCCATCTCCCATTCCCTTTGCTCTCTCATCTGAGTCTGCTGGACAAGTGTCTCCCTGGGCTGCCTGCTCTGTCTATTCCTATAAAAGCCACACCAGTGTCCATGAAGCTCCTCTGTGTCTACTCGGTCCCCAGATCAGATGGGAAGGGACACATTTCCTCTGTGATTTGGAACATTTTTCTCTGACAAATTTCCCATTCTGCTTTGGACTGTCCTGATGGAATGACACTTTATCCATCTTACCTCAGCTAGCTTTCTCTCGCCTCCGCCTGGGAGCTGCAACCCTTCCTGCAGTCCTGCTAAGCTATCTCTTAGCTGTTCCTCTTACTGTCCTGCTAAGTTAAGAGATCTTAGCTCTCACCTGCAGTCCTGAAGCTTCTGCTCTCAGCTCTTGGCTAAAGTTTCCTCTCCCCCATCAGAGCTTCCTGATCTGTCTCTTCCTTAAGCCTGCCTAGGCCTCTCCTCCTCAAGCAGAGCTCCTTGCAGCTTCACTAGGCCTGAACCCATCTGGGCCACTTCCCTCTCCCTCTCCCTCCCCCTCTCCCTCTCCCTCCCCTTCTCCCTCTCCCTCCCCCTCTCCCTCCCCCTCTCCCTCTCCCTCCCCTTCTCCCTCTCCCTCCCCCTCTCCCTCCCCCTCTCCCTCCCCTTCTCCCTCTCCCTCCCCTTCTCCCTCTCCTTCCCCCTCTCCCTCCCCTTCTCCTTCTCCCTCCCCCTCCCCTCCCCCCCTTCCCCTCCTCTCCCTCTGGGCAAAGCTGCCCCATACCCTGCCTGCCTCCAGGGCTCTGCTCAACCTGTGGGCACTTTTTGATTGCCCTGCTCTGCCTGGTCAAAGAAAGATCAGTCCCCAGGTTCCTTCTCCATGGGAAAAATCTCTCAGACCAGGGTCTGGCAGCCAAAGGCCAACACTGCTCTGTGTGGCAGCTGGAGATTAAATGCTGTCCTGTAAGACAGCAAAAAGACCTACACGACTGCCCAAAGAAGCCATTAAGACCACTGGAGCCTATGATAACCATCTAGGTATAGGTAGTAGGTGAGACTCTGTCCCTTTAATTGCTAGATAGGCCATTTAGATGATATCTCCTGCTACAATATATCCTTCTCAGATTCTCTGATGATGTTGACTGCCTGTAGCGTTAACAGCACCCACCACACCAGTTCCTCCCCCAACGCTACAGGCTACAGCTGTCTTCTCTCCGTACTTAAAAATCAGGCCTCGGGCCTCACTTTCCTAGAGCCACTCGGTCTCCAGCTAAGAAAAACAGTTTACCTTGCCCAGACTCTGAAGAGATAAACTCACAGATACTTTTAACACAAAATTATTGCTGGGTAACCCCAGCTTTCGCTATGACTCAAAGGCCTGGGTACTGCCTTTTTATGATATGGATTTTAGTACTGATTACAAGCGGTGGTAGTGCTAACATATCTACAACTTTTATCTCTTTTTGTAAACTTAAAAAGATATTCTTGTAAGCTTCAGGAAATGGATTTGGATCCACCTCCTGCAAGTCAAACAGATTCCAGATAAGCAGTCCTGTCAATCAACAGCAGGTTTCCCGCCCACTGCCTATTCCTGAGGACGGGATCTCTTCCTGCTTTCCCTGGTCTCGAGACTCCACACAACTACTGGAAATCCCGGAAGATTCAAAAGCACACCCGAGATAAAAAAATTAAAATAAAATAAAATATAAATAATTCTCCTAAACTCTTTAACATTACATTCTAGCCCTAATTTATATCTATTCCAGCAGATATGAAATCAATTAAAGACTACAAACTGTCCAAACCCACCAGCCCTAGGTGCTCCTGCTGGAAGCTCCAACCTGTGTGAACCTTTGCGTCCTACAGGAGTCCCGAGCAGAGAGCCTCAAAGACTGCTCCAGCACAGCCTGCATTTCCCTAACTCCAGATGGCCCCGATGGGGGAACCTGGACCAGAACAGTGAGTGAGGTAGCCAGCTCTTCCTGGCCTTGACCAGCATTCCAGCTTTCTTGGGTCCCCAGCAATGACACCCCAGTATCAGAAGAAAGTAGTCATAGAACAGATAACATCATTCTTATCATTTATTATCAACAAAGAGCCTGGGATGTTAGGTCTCAAACCCAGGACAAACGGCTAACACAGGTGCCCATTAACAAATCAAAGTGGACTTGGCCTCCAGGTTCTCCCAGCATCCCTCAGTCTCTACCTGTTAAAGGGTGTGGCTGCCTTAATCTTCTTCAGCCCAGAGCTGGGTTACCCTTCCTCCAGCCCATCCTCCTGGTCCCTTGACTCTCCCCTCCTCCCCCTTCTCTTCACAGGGCCAGCTCAGGGTCACGTTCACTCTGGACTCTCCCAGGATGCTTCTGCCTCTGTTCTCCCTTTTATCCACAACAAACTTCCTCCTCCACCACACCTAGGAGCAGCCATGACTTCCTTTTAATTTCTTTGTTTCTTTTGCCCATCTCTCGGCTCCATTGTCTCCTGCCAAGCTGACTATGCCTTAGCCTTCTCTGACCTTGTGGCAAAGTCTGTCCCTCTACCACCAGGCACTAATACTTCTCAGAAGGCAGAGCCATTGCCTTAGCAGGAGACAGAGCATCAATAACTACTCAGATTCCAAGTGTGCTTTGTGTGTCCTACACACCATGCTTTCACTGGCAGGTAAGAAGAGGGGCTTTCGCCGACAAGTCTATACCGACCACCAACAGGCCTCTGCCCCTGAAGCTGCTAGAAGCTTGTGTCAGTTATTCACTGGAGCTCAGCAGGCCCCCACCAAAGATCCAGCCAATAGAGGCCGTCTTTTATAAAGGGTGCAGCTGAGTTATTAGAAAATCTGAATCCATTCTGTGGGCTAAGCTGCCTGAGGCCTCTGTCAACCCAGCCTTCGAAAGGCTGTTCTAAGTGGACCCCTGTGTCTTTTCCACACTTAAGCAGAGACAATGGGTCTCATGACTCATCCACAAGCTTTGTGCTCCCTGCTAGGACCCCTTGTGGGGCCATTCCTCTTACCCACCATGCTCTGTGACCCACACGCCCGTCTCCCTCCCCTGTCACTTCCCTACCTCTCTACTGTCTGCAGACACCAGGTGACTGCATCTTTGACAGCTCCTTCCAGTCCCACCCTTCATCAGCACAAACCAACATCTCAATTTTGGAACCTTACTCCTCCAGGAGGAACTCTCTTCTGGTGCCAATCACACTCTACTGTGTGGAGACAAACCCACTCATGCCTTGCTCCCCCATTCCCCACTTCCCCCACTCACTCTGTCTCCTCTAAGTCACGCGCAGGAACTGATGGGCCTCGGTCCTCCCAGTCATGGCTGGGGCTAGCCTGGCAACCTCAGCAGCTCGGACAGGCTTCACCACAGGCAGATTGGGACACGGTCTGAATCTAGCTCAGCACATTTCTACACAGTTACCAGACTCTCCAGGAATCAACCTCGGCCCAGCAACGACAGCCAAACCAGCTCATCTCCTCTGGCTTCTGTGGCCCTGGACTTGCTGAGTGCTGAAAAGGGAGGCCCTTGCCTCTTCCTCACTGAAGAGTGTTGCTGCTGTGTGACTGAATCCAGCCACGTAGAAGAGAGGATTAAAAACTGGCTTACAAACTATAGCCTCCAGGGGCCAACTCCAAAGCAGGCCTCTCTTCATTTTGTCTTCCTTGGGCCCCTGCCTCCTCCCCGTCCTGGGTCAACTAATATCTATACTTCTCATAATAATGATTGTTCCCTGTCTCTTCGTGTTCCTTCAGGATAGAATTAGTGAAATTACCCACCAGTCCATAAAACAGAAGCTTTTGACAGAATTTCCCCAGCTCTCCTACCATCACAGACCTAAACACACATACACACACACACACACACACACACACCAACCAACTTTGACCAACAATCTAGTCTTTCAGAAAACCCAACAGTATTGTCTTGCCCAGCTCAAAGAAGCTAGAGATTATCTATGTCCCTTATCCTCAGCAAAAGGCTGGAATGTTAGGAACCAACTCCCCAAATGTCAGTCTGGGCTCAGCTCAGGATGGACTCTGACCAGGCAAACAGGAAGATTGCTACGGAAGGTCAGCATTCCTAGAAACCTTGCAAAGTGGGTTTCTGATTCCCAGGAAAGGCCATTATTACTTTATCTGCCCCCTCCAGCCCCCTCCAGCCCCCTCCCTCCAGAAAAGGGCATCTAGTTCCCTATTAACCCAAATAAGCTTGCAACAGATCAAAGCCCCAGCTCATCCCACACAGTTGCAGCCCCCAGGCTCGTGCCCCGCCCCCGCCGCACCCTCCCTCTTCCCTCTTCCCCCTCCCCCTCCCCCCCAGCTACCTGCTCTCTTTAAAACTGGCAAGACCCCCATGCTCCTTGGCTCTCCCCTCTGCCCTGGGAGAGATAGCATTGACAGTTTGGATTAGCTTTTCCTTTCAGCCAAGGAGTGGCCTGGTTTTGTGGATTTACAACGACCTCACACCCATCTTTAGTCAGACAGACTTTACTGGTAAGGTTGCCATCTGCAAGGCCAAGCTTCTGCTTGAAGAGCTCTTCAAGAGTCCAGAGGACCACACACTATCTCAGCAGACACACACACACACACACACACACACACACACACGAAGCAGATGGGTTAGGACCACCATTAAGTGATAACATTGGAAAGGCCCAAAGGCCCAGACGTCCCAGAGCTATGGATGGCCAGGAAGAGAAGAGTCTACTCTTTGCTTCCTGCCTTATTTCTGGATTAGGGTTCAGACTATACGAGATTGACAGAAAACTCCCAGGGAATGCCACAGCTGCCCGGGCACCAGCTCACCCAGGCCAGGGACAAAGCGGATGGTAGCGGAACATTTAGGGGAAACTCCAGCAAAAGAGACCGGACGCGTCAGTTCTAAATGTTTATTTCTATTTATTTTGTAGCATTGGACATTGATTAAAGCTAGAGCCTCAAACTTGTTAGCCAGCATTTTGCCACTGAAAAATGGTTTTATTATTTATTATTATTATTTACTATTGGTGTGGGGATACATATGTAGAGTTAGACCAAAGACAAATAAGAGTTCACCACGGAGTGTCTTTACTGCTGAGCCATCTCTTCAGCTCCCCCTCCCCTTTTTGAGGCAGAGTTTCTCCTGCAGTTTTCTGGCCTCCTCCCAAGCTCAGAGGAGCAGAGGCGAGTCTGGTGATCCTCCCTCCTCAATCTCTCCAGTAGTTGGAGTCTGCAAGCCAGGTCTGGTATATTATGGTATATTATGATTATACCATATTGTGCAAAATTATCATACGTCCTGATAAAAATCAGTTGGATCTGGAGGAGGTCGGGGGGAGTGAGTCTTTCTTTTTCAGAAGGTCAGGGTTAAATTGGAGTCTGTATTTTCCAAGATAGGTTCTCAAGCAAATGCCAGCAAGCCGTGTAGGATACAAGCGGCATTATCCCCAGGTCTTCTTAAGTGGGCATGAACACATGGATGTGCCCTCTGACCTCCAGCTTGCCCTGTGACCTTGGCACAGAGCTCAGTCCTGCTGGAAGGGTGTGGTTAGCTTGGGTTCTCTCAGGTGAGAGGGCTGTGGGCACATGACTAAGGATGATTGCTGCTTGCCACAGGGCCTCCGGGACTTTTGACTCAGAGGCTTGAGAAAGAGGAAATGCACAGCAACAGAGCTGCAACCATTCCTGGCACTCAGTGGCAACCCTCCAGGCCTCCCTGCTCAGGCTGAGCAGGTCCTGGGGTCTTCAGCTGAAGCAGCAACTGGCGTCTGTACTCCAGAAGAAGATCCCAAGGTGCGGCCGCCTCAGCGCGGCTGGCCTCGGCGCGGCCGACCACAGCACAGCGGCTGGTCGGTTACTTGAGGAGGGAGGAGGACAGGGCCTTGAAAGCCGCAGGATCTGTGGACAGCCAGTGCTGCTCCACTTCTCAGCTGAGCCTCACCCGCTTTCCCTGCAGGCTCTGGGGCCTCCAGCCATACCTGTGCCCTGCCTCTCTCTGGCCTGAGCTTGTTCAACATTACTGCTGTTGAAAGTGGTTCACACTTTCCCAGCTTAAGAGTGAGTTTGACCCTGGAGGGAATTGGACCCGAAAGTCGCATTCCTTTTAATAAGCAGTGACAAGCTCCAGGTTAGATGTGGCGAGAAAGCCACTCTTGCAGTGAGGAGGACCAGGCTCCACACCCTCCCGGGCCCCCTGGTGCTGTGTGTGTGTGTGTGTGTGTGTCCTCCTGCCTACTGAGATCGCCTTTACCCAAGCCACTCCCCTTAGTCAGGTGGTCTTCCTCCCTATCCCACTCGCCCTCCCAAAAGACAGACCTGCAAACCCAAGTATCCTGAATGATTCCTTTGTTTTCTTTCATTACTTTTTAGTTTTGTTTATTGCTTTATTTGAGGAAGGGTCGGCCCTGTATTTTCTATGTAGCCCAGGATGGCCTTGAACTCCTAATCATCATTCCTCCACCTCCCTGGCACTGAGATCCTGGATATGTGTTCACCAGCACTGGAACTTACCAAAGACCTAAGTACTAGGTACTAGTCAAGGCGTTTTCTCCCCATTATTTCCTGGATATGCTGACTGGTTCTATATTTTCACTACTGTTAGCACGCCATTTGGCAAATGACACAGATGGGGCTGGCACAGCTAGTCACTATCTACAAGGCAGATGAGGTTGGCCCCAGTATGCCAATATCCACTAGTGGTAGAGCTAAGTGCACAGCCAGGACTACTGGGAGTCATAGATCTAACATTACAGGGTAGCCTGTGCTACCACTCAGGAAGTAAAAGGGTCCTTCACCCCAGATGCAGTGGGTAAACGGACTCAAGCTCAGAATTCCCCTTCCTACCCATACGTGCTGCTGGGCCATGCTGTATTTCACGGCCACAGCGGATGCAAACATTCTGACGATGCACACGGACGAGTCTGCGAGCCGTGTTCTGTGTGAATGCTGTATCTGCAGGGCCAGGAGGGTGTCTGACACGCTTTAGCTAATATTGAGTGGACGATGAAGATCCTTAGGCAAATACACGTCAGGCAGACAAGAGCAAATCCTAAAAGAGGGAACTGGGCCAGCTGTGACAAGGCGGCGGTCACGTGGGGGCAGGAAAGCTTTTCTGTGCGGAGAGGAGGTGTCATTTGGTCTGCACCCTGGGCCCAGGTGGGGTCATAGCATGGTTTGATTTCAGCATGTGGTCTCAGCCCAGAGGGGAGAAAGCTGCTAAGGGAACCGATGGGCAAAAGTACACGGTCCTGAGGTCCTCAGGGGACATACAGCATGCCACAGGACTGCCGAGGAGAGAGTGGCGTGAGGCACTCTCTCCTGGCGCGAAACCCTAATTCCCAGGTCCTGTGACTGTGGCCTTATTTGGAAACAGAGTCTGTGCAGATGACCAAGTTAAAATGAGGTCATTAGAGCAGGGATTAATCTGCTATGACTGTGTCCTTGTGAAAAAGAAGGCAAATGGACAGACAGACAGACAGACCACACACAGCACCCAAATGAGGGTGAAGGTAGAGTTCTGTTTGATGGTCAGAGTGCCCGGCCCTTCGTGAGAAGCATGCAGCTGAGTTAGGGTCCCTCTGAGCCGTCGGCCACCTCAGGATCAGCGCCCAGCCTCCGGAAGTCTGGTGAGACTGTGCATTCCTGTTGGTCAAGCAACTCTCTCTGGTGTAGAGTCATGGTAAAGAGAAGTGTTCCTGCCTGTCAGGGAACAACTTAGTCCAGAAGCAGCTCCCCCAGGCGCTACAGCAGGTGCCTGTCCTCCACTACAGTGGAGCTGAGGGAAATCACACCGGCAGGGCCAGGGTGAGCACTGTAGAACTCAGGCACAGCCTCTCTGTGACCCAGTGCTAGAAAGAGGCCTTGGCTTCAGCTGGACGTAAGGGCAGCCCTGGCTGGACAAACTCCTGGCTAGGCTCTGTTGGAAGGCAGGGTGACTTCTAAGGTTTGGGTTCCAAATTACAAAACACAGTTCTTACTCTTGGGAGAAAAAACCAAAAAACAAAACACACACACACACACTCACACACACCATACACACACATGCACTCACACACACACAACACACACATACTCACACACACCACACATACCACACACACATACACACTCACACACAATCACACACACCACACATACCACACACACATACACACACACACACTCACACATACAACATACAACAAACACATACTCACACACACACCACACACACACACATACATACCATACACACTATACACACACACATACACTCACACACACTCACACATACAACATACAACAAACACACATACTCACACACATCCCACACACACATACCCCACACCACACACACACACACACACACACTTTCTTTCTCTCTCTCTCACACACACACACACACATACCACACACACACATACACTCATACACACAACACATACCACATACACTACACACACATACACACACACATACACTCTCTCACACACACACATACTCACACACACCACACACACATATACACACACACACACAAACTTGGGCTGTTGGCAGTGTGCCTGCCTAGCATGCACAAGCCCCGACCGACATCAATCTGTAGCACCTCATGAAACCAAGTGTGTCGGCGCACGCCTGAGACCCGGCTCTGGGAGGACAGAAGCAGGAGCACCAGAACCTTAAGGTCATCCTTCACTACAGAGCAAATCCCGGCCCAGCATCTGCTACATGAGACCTTGTCTCAAAATCAAAACCAGGAAGGGGCTAGAAAGATGGTTCTGTGGTTAAGAGCACTTGCTGTTCTCGCAAAGGTCTGGGTTTGGTGCCCAGAACCTATCGGGTGGCTCAACCACTCATAGCGACAGCACACAGGTATCCAGGGTTCTTTTCCGGGTTTCCTTGGGCACTGCCTGCGTGTGGTGCACACGCATACAAGCAGACTGAACACTCATGCACATAAAATAAAATAAATACGTTTTGGGGGCCGGGACTTGCCCTGTAGTGAAGGATGGTTAAGCTTCTGGTGCTCCCACTTCTGTCCTCCCAGAGCGGGGTCTCAGGCGCGCGCCGACACACTTGGTTTCATGAGGTGCTAGGGCTTGAACTCGGGGCCTTGAATTGTGATGAATGAAGGTAAACTGACAACCACCCAGGAATCATACAGGGAAGAAAATCAGAATGGTCGAAAGCAGCAAGTCTCACTTTTGGTTGGGGACTCACGAAACAGCTGCAGGGGAAGCTCATGAAATGGACAGAATGGCTAAGGAGGAGCCAGGAGAGGTCTAGACAGCTGCTGCCAAGGTTACACATCTGGAGTCTCGGGGATGCCTTCCCTCGAGAGAAGGATTCTGAGGAAGAAAATTGATCGGCAGCCCCCAAGAAGCAATCCCCACAAAGAGCAGGGGCCCGCCCCGCCCACTAGAAGGAGCAGAGCAGCAGTGGGGCTGTGTGTGGGGGAGGAGCAGCAGGCATGCTGCACAGCTGGAGAGGAGGGAGGTGGCTTGGAAGTGGAGCACTGTCTGATTAAGGAGCAGGCTGAGTCACGGGTGAGCCTCGGGCCAGGAGGAACAGGTCTGGTCAGAGTCCTAGGCAGGTGCAGGGGTAGTGGACAGGCATGGCGTCATCTGCCCAGAAAGCACAGCCACGCCCTCTCTCCTCCTGGGAATCTGTCCTCCCTGCCACCCTGGTCATCTGTATGGCCACCGTAGATGACACTTGATCCCAATGGATCAACACAGGAGAGGCATCATAGCCAGCTTGGGCCAGCTGTGGTGCCCAGCCCTTCACACAAAACTTTTCTCTAGACAGATTGTTTTTTCTGCTGCTGGGAGTCAAATGTGGGGCCCTTGGCAGGCTAGGCAAGCATTCTACCACTGGTCCACACCCCGCCCCCGAACAAATTCAAATTGCATTTCTGTTCCTTTGTATGTAACAAATCAAACAAGGGAGAGGACGATTGCAAATGTAGCTAGAATCTACATTTGTGAGTCTACTTATGTCGGATTTATTTATGTAGCTAAAGGAATACCAGTAATCTTCACACATTCACTGCTTTGTAAAACACTGCTATCTTGCCTGGCATGGTAGTGTACAACTATAATTCCAGTACCTGGAAAACAGAGGCAGAAGGATCACCATGAGTTCAAGGCTAGCTTAGCTACTCTGAAGTACTCTGAAGAAGAAACTTGAATCACAGATGAGACTCCATTTGGAAAAAGAGCATTCCAGGTCAGGGAAGGGCCTGAGCAATAGAATAGCATGGAAAGGGACTGGAGAGATGTCTCAGTGGTTAAGAGCACCGGCTGCTATCCCAGAGGACCCAGCTTCAGTTCCCAGTACCCACATGGTGGCTCACAACTGTCTGTCACTTCAGTTCCAGGGTCTCTGATGCTCTCTTCTGACCTCCATGAACACCATGGTATTCTTCCATGCATCCAAACACCCACACACCTTAATAAGAAGGAAAAATTAAAAGAAAGTGTTGACAATGTTACAGAGGGTAACACTCATTCAGGAAACTTTAGAAGTGAGAACCCATTGGATGTGTGAACACATTGGGCGTGTGTGTGTGTGTGTGTGTGTGTGTGTGTGTTAGGGAAGGGGCCTGGGGCCTCTGCTTTGTGAACAGCACGTGTTGATGTCAGACAGGCAGCAAGATTGCCCCAGAGCTAACACAAGCTCAGAGGACTGTACTGAGGGTAAAGCAGGCTGAAGGTAGAGGTGATTGGGGTCAGAGCTGGCAGATCCAGACCGGGGTTATCAGACCAAGTGGCTGGTGAAGGGGTGGAGAAGATAGGGTGTAGCTGCCACAAAGGTGGAGAGCCCAACACAAGGTGGCACTCACAAATAGGAGTTCACAGACAGAATTCCAGAGCAAGGCCAGACTCTTCACACCCCTTGAAGGGGGCACTCGGAAGATATCTGAATATTGTTCAAGTTCATACTGATATATTTCTAAACATACAGATCTATTTCTAAGCTGGGTGTTGATGGCGCATGTCTTGAGTCCCAGCACTGGGGATGCAGAGGCAGGCAGATCTCTGAGTTTAAGGCCAGTCTGGTCTACATAGTGAGTTCCAGGACAGCCCGAGGTACACAGAGAAACCTTGGCTCAAAAGGAAAAAGAAGGAGAAGGAAAGATCTGTATCTGGTAATGGCCAAAGGGAATGCTGATTTGTTTGGGTTTTTTTTTTTGTTGTGTTTGGTTTGGTTTTGCTATAGCAGATCCTGCCTAATGTCCTCTTTCAAAGGCTATTATAATTCATTGCAATAACAGTGTCCCATGAGGCCTATTTTCTTTCCAATACTGGGTGTCAACAGCTCTCTAAAAATCTTTATCCTAAGGACACATAATTTATTGGTGTTTGTTTTTATTGATTTGGTTTTGTTTTTGGTGTCTTGAGCCTAGAGTTCAACCCCAGGTCTTGCTTGAGAGGCAAGCGTGGCTAAGACAGTCTCCACCGCCATGTCCTTGTCCTTTGTGACCTTTGACTCTTCATGAGATTGGCTACCTCTCTGTCTGTTTACTTAATGTTTGTGGTGCTATCCATCAGTCCAGGGCTCCTTAAAGTTAAGTGAATGTTCTGTCTGCGACTGAGTGACATCTACAGCCCATCAAGCTTACCGGTTTTCTTTACGGTAGTATCTGTTCTTATTGAACTTTGAAAGCCTTTCACATATCATTAAAAATTGTAACATGGGTCAGGCAGTGGTGACTCATACTTTTAATCCCAGGACTTGGGAGGCAGAGGTAGGTGGCTCTCTGTGAGTTTGAGGCCAGCCTGGTCTACAGAGTGAATTCCATGACTTCCAGGGCCTACACAGAAAAACCTTGTGTGGAAAAATGCAAAATTGTCATTTATGATGTAGATTTTTTTCTAGGTGGTAGACCTCAGACCATACTATCCCATGATTAATCTCTCTCTCCTCTCTCTCTCTCTCTCTCTCTCTCTGTGTGTGTGTGTGTGTTTTTTTTCCCCCATTATTTAGAAAGGTTTACTTTTGGTTTTGTTTTTTGCCAGTCCTGGGGGCCTCACAAATGCTTAGCAAATGCTCTACCTCTGACCTACTTCCTCCAGTGCTATTATTTAAATCCTTTTTTTTTTTTTGCATAACCATATTTACCAGTCAACTCATTATAAGAACTAGGTTTCATGATATCGTGATGGGAAAGTTTTTTTCAATTTTAGCAAATTTCTTCTAATGCTTTGACAGTTTTATATCCACCTGCAATTCATGTGGTGCTGGGAGTGAGGGTGTAGCACATTACTTACTTAAGTGGGTCTCCGGTTATCCCAAGGCTCAGTGAGATGGCCGCTTTCCCATTTGGCTCTCAGTGCGGACCTTTGCATGCACTGACATGGCATGTAGTCTGTCCATTTGCAAGCAAGGAAACTGAAGCCTAAAGTACTTGCTTGAGATTGCACCAGGAACAAGGGACGGAGTCCAGGTGTGGAAACCAAGTCTCTGTTTGTTTTGTGTACAGCCTTCCAGACAATGACAAGCCAGCAAGAATCAGTGCCCTGCTGGAGAGGAAGGGAGCAGGTTGATTCAAGGGTGAAGCCAGCAGCTGGACTCAGGATGTTGGACTTTCGAGCCAGTTTTAAGATGCATGGGGGACATGAGGCAATTTCAGAGCGGTCGTATGGCAAATCGTAGGATAGAGACCCACTTCGCAGCAGCTGGAGTTGAAGAGATTTACTGCAGTGGACTGCATGACTTGAGATGTGCCCACCCAGGGATGGGGGCACTTAGGTTAAAATTTTCAGAGCCAGGGTTTGAGAGAAGAGACAGTAGCGTCTTAATAGGTGCTCTCAGGAAATAAGAACAGGGCAGTGTCAAAGGTGACTCTCACGTTCCTACTTGGATAGCCTGGGCTACGTGGTGTCATCCTTGCCGCCACAGGGCCAATCAGATGAACCATGACAAGGGTCAATTAGCGTGTTCCCGTGGAGCCAGTTGGATGGAGATGCTTGCTGAGCAGTTGATGCAGGACTAAGAGGCCTTCCTCAGAGGAGGTTGGATAAAGCGGGGAAAGACAGGCAGGCCAAGATGGAGGACATTAGATGAAATGAAAACAGGACCACCAATAGTTAGGGGACAGAGAACAGAGACCAAAAATCCTCCAACAATCAAAAATACTGGTGCCAAGAAGTGAGGGCTTTTTAGTTGAAGCAAAGAAACCTGCAAACTGAAAGCCCTTTGGCACTGTGGTATATCGTTGTCACCGTCCAAGAGGCTGGTGACAATTAATTATGCTGTTCATGGATGAGAGAGGACCGTGTGACCTGCTCTGCAGACAGAGGATGGCTGCAGAGAGGTCATGTGGTAAACCATGGAAACAGAAACTTACTTTTCAGGAGCTCATTCTAGGGCTTAGAGTAACGATATCTAGCGATAGCCACGCAGGCTGAGTCACCATGGATGACGGACGGACGGACGGACGGAGCTTGAAGCACTGTGAGTGAGGCTGGCTGTGTGGAGAGAGTCCAGCTGGAAGCCGACCGAGGCTGAATTCACATATGACTGGGAGAGGAAATAGGAATCCAGATCTCTCAAAGGCCTAAAAAGAGTTTTAGGACAAATCATCTGACAGACAGGAGAGAATAGAGTCCTGTGGTGGTTGGGGGGACAGTCACTTATCAAATATTTCCTGTGGATGATTCAATATTGAATATTTAGTATAAACACAAGGATAGAGAAACCCTAGAGGCAGACCCAAGGATAGAGGTTTAGCTTTAATGGTCAACTTTTCACAGCCTGGAGTCAGCTGAGAAGAGACCCTCAATTGAGGGAACAGGTAGATCAGCCTGTGGGCATGTCTCTGGGGGCATGTCTTGATTGTTGATTGATGTGAGAGGGCCTAGTCCACTGTGAGCAGTACCATTCCCTAGACAGGGACTGTCTGAGAAAGCTAGACAAGAATAAGCCTGTCTCTGGGCTTGCTAGCAAGCAGCAACTGTGAAGGTTTCCTCTGTATTTCCTGGCTGTGGTGAGTTCCTTGGCGGGAGGTGATGCGTGTTATAGCAAGCAGCTTGCTGTAAGTTCCCGCCTTGACTTCCCATACTCATGAATAATCATCTCGGATCATAAGCCCAATAAACCTTCTTCTTCCTAAACTGCTTCTTGTCAGAGTGTTTTAGTACAGCATCAAAAACGAAACTAGAACAGAAAGGGAAAACTTGTAGAGGAGTTGGGTTTTGAAGAATAATTCGGAATTTGCCAAACTCCCTTCTGTGTAGAAATGCCTCTATTAAGTTAATCTTTAGAAACCTATGGAAACGTCAAAGAAAGGGTGGGTTCTGCAGTAACCGGGACCACCATGCCTCCGTCCTCGCGGCAGCTGCATGCTTGTTCCTGGAGCACAGCAGTGAACTGTGCACGGTCTGCCAACATCCCTCAAGCAAGTGATTACAGGACCTGTGTCAGGGCTGTTGAAAGAGTTCAAACACACAGGGAGAAGGAACTAGTGGCTGGATCTGAGCAAGGTGTAACAATACGTGTACATAAAGACGCCATTATGACACCCACCATTTTGTACAGCAAAAAATTAAAATGTTTAATAAGAAAAACATTTGGACGATTGAAAGGAAAAAAAAATAACATGTCAAAAGTTCAACTCTAGGCCGGGCGATGGTGGCACACGCCTTTAATCCCAGCACTTCGGAGACAGAGGCAGGTGAATTTCTGAGTTCGAGGACAGCCTGGTCTACAGAGTGAGTTCCAGGACAGCCAGGGCTATACAGAGAAACCCTGTCTCGAAAAAAACAAATCCAAAAAAAAAAACAAAAAACAAAAAAAGTTCAATGCTGGGGACCCCAAGACCACTGGTAACATGGCTACGGATGCTCACTGCTAAGCCTGCCTATTTCCCAGAGCTCTAACTCAGAATGTTCCCTTTTCTTCTTCCTAAACACACCCCCAAACCCTGGACTTTCTCAAGGTCGACAACCTCCCATCCCCCCACATCTCCCTCCCAGCCGTTCCCACCCCACCCCCTCCCCGCCCTTCCCATCCCCCTCCCCACCCCATCCTCCACCCTTTTCCCTGGCAGCTGGATAATTTACAGCCTGCCTGCCCTGTTTTGTTTTGTTTTTTCAAACCCCGATAAAATAATGCTTAAACTTAGGTGGGGAAAGAGTTCAAAGCGTGTGACGTGGCCTGGTTGGCTCTCTGTTGCCGTGATGAACGCCAGGACCTGGGATAGCAAAGGGTGTACTTTAGTTCCCACCTCCAAGTCACAGGCCATTATTGAGGGCAGTCAGGGCAGGGACCTGAAACTGTAGAGACAAGAGCCTGCCCTCCCTCCAACCTCCCCTCTCTTCCCTCACACCTAACTAGCTTTCTCATACAGCCAGGCATCCTTACCTAGGGATGGTGCCGCCCGCCCCGCAGTGGGCTGGGCCCTCCCACATCAGTCTTTAATCAAGATAATCTCTCACAGACAGGCCGCTGGCCAATCTGATCTTAGCTATTTCTCTACCAAGGCTCCCTGTTCAGGTTGTCAGGTTGATAAAAACTGACCAGCCCATAATAGAACATGCTTGTTGTCATAGCCACTTGATTGAGTAGGGAGGATTGCTTGAGGTCGAGTTCAAGGCCAGCCTAAGCAATATAACAACAGCCCATTTCCAAAACAAATGTTAGGAATCCAGAGGTAGGTGTGGTAGCACTCACCTTTAAATCCAGAGGCCTTGACACTGAGACAAAGAGGGTGGTGAAGTCAAGGCCAGCATCCCTGCTACATTGAGAGTTTAAAGCCAGACTGGGCCACAGGGTGAGTTCAAGACCAACCTGGGCAGCACAGAGAAACTCGGTCTCAGCTGAAAACAGTCCTCAGAATGTACTGAACACACGAACATTCTAAGTTCCTAATTATCTTACTAGAGTTGTGATTGGGGTTGTAGTGTGTGACAGTGTACATGAGTGAGCATGTATGTGTGGGAGTGATTGTGTATGGGTATACACGTGTAAGACTATGTGTGTGGCTGTGAATGTGTGAGTGTGTATATGTGACAATGTGTGAATGTGGGTATATTGTGTAAGTGTGTAAAGGTATACCTTGCATGTATACAAAATACACATTTACACAAGTATGAGTATGTAGTTTTATGACACTAAGTAAATGAGTGTGTATGTAAGTTTGTGGTTGTGTACATGAGAGTATGTATGTGCAAGAGAGTGTGCATGTGTGTGAGAGTGTGTATATACATGAGTGTATGTGAGCATGTCACTATGAGCATGTATGTACTTGAGTGTATATAGTGAGTATGAATGTATATTTATGCATGTGTGGGTATGTACTGACTTATGTATGTGAATATGCGTGGGTATGTAAGTGTGTATATATGTTTGTGTATCCATTGGTATGTGTGGGTGTCTATTCCTGTGTATGTTAGTCTGTTAGTGTGAGGGCATATACACATATATGTTAGTGTACACTTATGCGTATGTGTCTCTGTGCCATTGTGAGGGCATGAGAATGTGTTTGTGAGTGTACTTTAGGGTGTATAAGTGTGGGGGGGAATAAGAACATATGATACTATGTAAGTGTGCATGTGAGGGATGACTATGGCTGTGTCAGTGTATGTGTGAGTGAGTGTGTGGATCCCTGTTTGTAAATGTGTTAGTATGTGGGAGTGTGTATGTATAAATCTACATATCTGTATATATGTGTATATGTGCTTTTTTTTTTTTTTCCTGAGACAGGGTTTCTCTGTGTAGCCCTGGCTGTCCTGGAACTCACTCTGTAGACCAGGCTAACCTTGAACTCAAAAATCCGCCTGCCTCTGCCTCCCAAGTGCTGGGATTAAAGGCGTGCACCACCACTGCCCGGCTTGTGTGCATATTTTTAATGTATATTTTTCTTTTGAGTGTAATAAGTGTGTCTGCATGTGTTTTACACTGTTTTTGTGTGACTCTATGCGTGTGGGTCTATGGGTTTACATGTATGTGTGTATGAATGTGTATGTATTTGTAAGAGAGTCTGAGAGTGTGTGTAACTTGTGTAGGTGTGTGAGTGTGTATGAAGGTATTTGAATATGTGTGAGTATGCGTGGTGTGTGGGTATGTGTATGAGTATGTGTGTGTGCAAGTGTATGCATATGTATCATTATTGTGTTTGAGTGTTCGTGAATCAATATGGTGAATGCATATGAATGTGTATAGAAATGTAAATGGTTGTGTGAGTATATTTGTGTGTATGAATATATGTGTGTCAGTGTATGAATGTGTATGTATGTGTACAACTGAGTATAAATATGAGAATATGTATGTACAAGTGTATGTATGTGCATACATGTATATATTTGTGTGTGCATTTGTGAATCTGAATATTTGTGTAAATGCCAGTATCTGTGTATGCACATGTGTGAGTATCTGTGTGTACATGACATGTATGTCTGTATAAGTTTATGGGTGAACATGTATCTCTGTACATGTATGTATGTGTATATGTATAGATATGACTGTGTGTATATTTGTATGTGAGTAAACGTGTATAACTATTATGTAAATGTATGCCTGGGTTAGTGTGTGTATATGTGTGTGAGTATGGCTTGAGTGTATATATATGTGAGGTACAGATTTGTGACTGGCTCTGACTGTGTGTCAGAGTCTGTGTCTGCATGTGTATTTGTGTAAGAGTGTGTGTGTTTTTACATGTGTAGGTGTATACAAAGATTGTGTGTATATGACATGCACATTTGATTTACTATAGGTGTGTATTGTGTATTTAGGAGTGTGCATTTTGATCATGAGTATGAAATATCGTGTGTTTATGAATATGCATATTTTTAATTTATTTTTGTGTGTATCTGGGTCTATTCATTACTGTGTGAGAGGAATATATATATATATATATATATATATATATATATATATATATATATATATATATATATATATATACTTGTGTGTTCTTGTATGAGCACATGTGAGTGTGTGGATGAGTTGTTGGGAAGTTTTGAATGTGTATGAGTGTGTGAATGTGTATATGAGTGTTTATATCCAAGTGTGTGTATTTGTGTTTGTGTGTACATGTGGGAGGTATTGTGAATGTGAGTATTAAGTGTGTGTGTGTGTTTGTGTAAAAGCTCTTGATGTGGATAAGGATAAAATAATTATAAGTCATACAAAATGTGAAGGATGGTATCTAACCAAAAAAAGTATTTAAAACATATTTAAAATTTACAATATATGTTAGCAAAATGGCTTGGCAAGTCAAAGCATTTACCACACACAAGCCTGACAACCAGAGGTTAATCCTCAGGACTCCCAGAGTCCTGGACCCACAGAGTTGTTCTCTGTTTTACACATGTTGGAGTGCTAACATACTCTCAATAATAATAATAATAAGAAGAAGAAGAAGAAGAAGAAGAAGAAGAGTGAAACTTTTTAAAAATTAAAGTTGTCTCCCAGATGTGGTGATTACACGTTTAATCGCAGCATTGGGGATGCAGAGGCAGGTGAATCTCTATGAGTTCGAGGACAACCTGGGCTACATAGCAAGTTCCAAGCTAGCCAGGACTACATAAATAAACCCTGTATCACAAAGCAAAGCAAAGCAAAAAAACAAACAAACAAAAAATTACAACTGCTGTGTGTTTTAGTTGAGGTTTTATTGCTGTGAAGAAACACCAC
>NC_067488.1:6324122-6350238 GCF_947179515.1 Apodemus sylvaticus
AGGCAAAGCTCGCCCTCCAGCATGTGAGCAGAGAAGAGACCTAAAGATGACAAGAGACCAATCTTGACATCTCACAGATGACAGAAAACTGAGGCCCACGATGCCCAATGACTTGATTACAATCAGGCAGTGGTGGGAAACACACACACATACACACACACATACACACACACACACACATACACAGACACACACACATACACACACATACACACACATACACACACATACACACACATACACACACACATACACACATACACACACATACACACACACATACACACATACACACACATACACACACACATACACACATACACACACATACACACACATATACGCACACACATACACATACACACACATACACACACATACACACACATACACACACATACACACATACACACACATACACACATACACACACACACACACACAACCTGTGATTTTCATACCCTAGCCAAAATGGCCTCTGGCCAGAACATACCAACAAGGACTCTAGGATGTCTAGAGCTAGCTCAGTGATTTTACAGCCACCACCGTAGCAGGGGCTATGCATGGCTATGTGCCCACCACAGTAGCTCCTCTTGAGCTCCCTCCCTAGTCATGGACCACCCTGGGCTAGAGACACTGGGCAGACGGAGAGGAAGGATTTGCATCCGGGTTCACTGACTCTCTTAACCATGTGGGACTCACCTTTCCTTGGACAGGACCTGCTTCTGCTCCCCACGTTCTCATCCCCCCACACTGCAGCCTGGGCCCCAGCAGTAACTGGGGTACTTCTGAGAGGAGCCAAGGGGCTACACTCTGAAAAGCATCAATTCACATGTGTATAGGTGAAGCCAGAAGCCACTGATCAACATTGAATCAGTACTAATCCTTTGAGACTATCTGAGCACAGGCAGGTGGCACAGGACTGGTGTAGAGCTTGGGGACAGGAACAGGACAGAGATGTATTTTGCAACGTGCATTTAATATCCTTTCAGTCTGCTGCCATGTGCTACTCTTGTGGTTTAAAAAATGAACACATTTTCTAAAAGTGGACAGGCATGGTGTGATCCCAGCACTTAGGAAGCCACTTAGCCCCACCCCCTATACACACACAGACACACACACACACACAGAAACATCAAACCAGCGTGAACCCAACAGGGTTTGTTCACTTGCCTGGTTTGAGACAGGATCTTACTATAATGTAGTAGTCCTGACTGGCCTAGAACTCTGTATAGACCAAGATGCCTTCAACCGTGCAATGATTCAACTGTGCAATGATCCTCCTGTCTCTGCCTTTCAAGGGTTTGGATTGCAGGCATGCTCAACTTTGCCTGGCTAGCAAGTCTCTTTTGACCTTCCTCATTCAGGGTTTATGGTATCTGGCAAGAAGGGAGCCTGCCCAGATTTCCAGGCATTCCAGAACATTTCTAGGTGAGCCAGATTCTTCTGCTGGTCTCTCTCAAGCTCCTCCCCACCCTTTCAAGCTGCCTCAGAGGCAGTCTGTAGCCCCCATGCCCTCTCTGCCTTTCATAGCAGCAGTTCAACGTCAGCTTACTCCTTCAAATTAGATCCGCGCCCGCAACTGTCCTGAACCCCTGACCATGGAGTCTGGTGTAATTGTCTGGCCTTGCTCCTGGGACAGCCAGTCTAGCCTTGACAGCCAGTCTAGCCTTGACACTTGCCCTGTATTGTTGCTTACCCCCTCCCAGTATCCTTCCCAGTATGCCCCATGCCCAGAAGAACATTCCAAGCCCTTCCTGGAAGGCTGAAGGACTTGGAGGTGAACCACACAGAGGTTGGCAGGAAGCTGCCCTGCAGGTCATTAGCAGCCACTGTCCCCACGGGCGCTGGCCAGTTCCTCTCCATTCCGTGTTTCTGTACAATTGTGGGCTCCCCGACAAGTCCCCATTGGGTTGGATTTCCTCTCATTGTTTCTCCTTCCAGAAGGATTTTGTTCTCCTAATTCAGTTACCCAGCTGTGGTCAGTCACAGAAATTTAATAGAGGCCAAGTAACCAAACCAATGCCAGAGTTAGAAAGAAACTAAAACATTCTGAAACTATTTTCTGCTTACTCTCTGGTAAACTACTCTCACATCTGGCTTCCTGAGGGACAGCAACCCAAGCAAGGGCAGGAGCTGCTGCTCAGGCCGACACTCAAGGGGGAGGGGTCTGGTGCCAGAGCACGGGGACCAGGCCTGTGTGGTCTGTACCCTGTGCATGGGCGCAGGATAGTCCAGAAGTGAGTGGCAGGTGCTCGGTTGTGGGCTGATATCTGAGAGACAGTGTCTAGGACACACGTGAATGGCTTGGGACGTCCTGTTTCTGGGCCGGATAGATGCTAGGAACTCTTCAAACCAGAGGCACCCAAAAAGTTTTGCACTACTCAAGCCTCTTTCAGGGGACGGGACAAAAGAACCCAGGTGTCCACAACAAATCACAGAAAGGTGATGCAGCCACCCCTCAGACGCCAGGAGGTGGGGCGCCTCTGGCCACGCTCCTTCCTTGCTCTTCTCTCTGAGGGGGTTTGCTCGTACCTCCCACTTGAAACCGGAAAGCTGGCTTCCTGCAGCTCCAAAGGTTACTATAAACCTCCATAAAAAGCCGGGCGGTGGTGGTGCTATAATCTCAGCACTCTGGGAGGCAGAGGCGGGCGGATTTCTGAGTTCGAGGCCAGCCTGGTCTACAGAGTGAGTTCCAGGACAGCCAGGGCTACACAGAGAAACCCTGTCTCGAAAAAACCAAATCCAAAAAACCAAAAAAACAAAAACCAAAAAAACAAAACAAACAAACAAAAAAAAAACCTCCATGAAAAAACGAACTCCTCTCTCTGTGCTCCAGAGAGAAGCTACCTCCAGAAGAGGACTCTGGGTGGCCTGTCTAGTCAGTGCTCACCCCTGGGCAGCACATTGTGAGAAGGGCAAAGACCTTCAAGAACGGAAGCTTCCGTTCAGGTTGTCTCGCCACAGGGTGGCGGGAGGTGCCAGTGCCTGAAGTGGTGGGTAGAGGCCTTCGCGGTGCTCACGTCCTTAGAGCCACAGACTAACCGGGTGAGCAGGAGCTACAAGCGTCCAGGTCCCCCAGAACACAGGAGAATGTGTGGTTAGTGGCAGAAAGGCAGGGGAAGGACTGCCTTCTTCTGAGAGGACTGAAGGGTGGGCGGGAACGGAGGTAGGGATTTCCGGGTTGAGTGAGGTTCCGAGGGGAGGGGACCGTGACCTTGCACTGCTTGTACAGTGACAGCATGGCCGGGCAAGGCGGACTACAGCACCACAGTCTCCATGCTGGGAAGGCTACACAGGGAAGACCATTTGAGGTCAAGGTGACCGGTAGAAACAGCATGTTTTAGACCAACCTGGGTTGCATGAGACTCTGTCTTAAAAAGCAAACAAAAAAAAAAAAAAAGCAAAATCTAAAAATAATATAGAAATAAATAAGATGGCACTGTCCATAAAACTTCAGGATACCTACTGGAAATTAATCTTAATGCTATGGTGCTATGTTTAAATACTGACAAACAGAATGTCATTTAGTGTTTCTCACAGGTTGTAAGACCTATGTTGGAGTCTGCTGGTGAGTTTGTTGGCAGCTGGGGGTTTGTTCCCCGGGACTACAGCCACCAGTCCCCTCCCATCCCCTCCCCCACAGCATGAGCAGGTGCAGTCATGGGCCTGACAGCGCTGAGACTCCTGGATATCTCTTTAATCACTGTGTGGCCTCTCCTCATGATCTCCACTTCACGGGGGCTTTGGAAACCCAGCCTTCTTCCTCACTGGCTCGAGTACACATGCAGAGAGTCAAGCAGAAGCCATTTTACCTGCTACCATCTGTCTCCGAAGTCACACAGAACTTCTGTAGCACAGCACTTGATTGATGGAGGTAATTTCGTAGGCTCACCCAGCCTCAGAGACACGTTGGGATGTGAATGTCTCCCATGTGTTAGAGACTGGGTCTCAAGCTGGCATTCATAGAAAATGAGGCCTAGTGGAAGGTCCTCGGGTCACTGTAGGGCGTTCTCCTAAAAGGAATTGTGAGACTCTAGTCCTTTTCTCTTCTTGATGTTGCTTGGGTCCACGTCTTTCTTTTATATAAGTGTTCATTTCCAACAACTATAGCCAGAACCCTAGAGTGGGGGTGGGGTAGTCGTGTCATACGGACATCCCAAAGCTGGTCCTCCCCTAGGCTCTGAGTCCCCCTTTGCACATGTATGATTTCCCATCGGGGCGTGGGCATGCACTCAGTCCTCAGGTCTGCTGTGATAAGTGACAAACAGAACACATGAGGCAGGTGCACTGAGGGAATAGTCAGGTTTTTACTCTCATCCTGGATGGGGTTGGCTTGGTCAGAGGTTGCTTGACTGCCTGGGACTTCTGCTTGACTTTGTAGCTACAGAGGCAGCATGACAAGGAGTGGTCTATGTGGACGGGGTAGAATGGTGGCACAGAGGCACAGGCTGCACCGCGAGGCTTGACCTCACTGTGCTTGCAAAGGTGGATGCACAACAGGAAGTGCCTCTTGTAGGCCTTGCCATGCTGCTCACAGAAAGGTCATGCCCCTCGAGGCTCCGTGTCCTAGTGCATGGCCGGGTATTAGACAGATTACGGTGGTGTCCGTGACCTGGACACCGGTATGGTTTCAGTCCTGCGTGCTTGGTGACATGGTACTTTTTTAATTTACATTTTTGGAATTTTTGTGCATGTAGAGGGGGCTGCTCAAATACCACAATTCATATGTGGCGATCAGAGGAACTAGGAGTTGGTTCTCGCCTTCCACCATGGGGATTCTGGGAATCAGACTCTGCTCATCAGACTTGCTGCCAGGCACCTTTAGCTAAGGCACCGCCTCAGTCTTGTAGGACTTTCTCGTTCACGTTTGCTTTCAGACCACAAAGTGAGCAAGTTTCTGTACCGTACACTTCCCATCATCACCATGTGGTGCCCCTACCAGAAGGCAAAACCATGAATCCAAAATAACCCTTGGCTCTTTGTCTTAGGGTTTCTATGGCTGTGAAGAGACACCATGACCACAGCAACTTTACTCTTCCTTCCCCCCCCCTCTAATCCACTTTACATCCCAATCACAGCCCCTCCCTCCTCTCCTCCCAGCCCCACCCTTACAAATCTCTCCCTTTATTTCCTCCTCCCCTTCATCAGAGAAGGGGAAGCCCTCTTGGGTACCACCGCACCCTGGGACATCTACATCTAGTCCTTGCAGGGCTAGGCACATCTTCTCCCACTGAGGCCCAACCAGGTAGTCCAGGTAGGGGAAAGGGGATCCAATGACAGGGAACAGAGACCAAGATAGCTCCCACTCCCCTTGCCAAGAAACCCACATAAAGACCGAGCAGCACATTGACTACAGATGTGTAGGGGGTGACCACAACAGCTCTTGTAAAGGAAATAATTTACCTGGAGCTGGCTTACAGTTTAGAGGGTCAGCTCATTACAGTCACTGCAGGAAGCACGGTGGCGTGCAGGCAGACATGGTGCTGGGGAGGTAGCTGAGAGCTGTACACTTTGATCCACAGAAAGCAGGAAGTGAACTAGCTTGAGCTTCTAAGACCTCAAGCCCTAGTGACACACTTCCTCCAGCAAGGCCACCCCTACTCCACAAGGTCACACCTTTCCTAATGAATCTATAGGGGCCACTCCTATTCAAACCACCATAATCTTTATAAGTTCATTGCCTCGGGCATTTTGTGTCAGCGATGGAGAGCAGACTAACACAGATGAAATAATGGGCCATACTCCAGCTATCTGTAGAAAAACATCAACACTGCACCACAGAGTGAGCACACAGGATGGGCGCATCTTGGTGTGGCCGACTCTGGGGAGCTGTAGTGTGTAGTTTTTGCTACCCCACTTTGAGCTTCTGGCAGAATACGCTACCAGCCCCACCCAAGTTCCCTCGATCCACAGATGAAAGACACACACCCATTAGTGTGTTTTCAGCCTGCCTTCTTGGCTCAGTTGTTGGGCACTTCCAATCTCTCAAGGGACGGTGGCTGGTGTCCCTTCTCTTAGCTCAGCACCTCTCAATCTGCCCTCGGCTTCAGTTGCTCAGTCACCTTTAGTTCCAGCTCAACACCCTAACCTTCCACGTGGAGAAGTGGCCTATGGCCGCTCCGGCAGAGATGGCTGGTCACCTCCAAAGCATTCCTTTCCTCTCTTTGCATCTCCTTGCCTTCTGCTTCAAGTACCCGGAAGTCCCGCCTCCTTCCTTCTGCCTAGCAATTGGCCTCTGGCATCTTTACTGATAGACCAAGAACCAATTTGGGGAACGGGACCATCCCCTAAAGTTCACCTTTTCTGCCCAATAAACAAACAACAAACAACTAAAAACTCCTCTCCCAGATATAAATCGAACAAAGCCATAACAATCATGTAAATTACAAAGTATAATATATAATTAATATCTAGTCTATCATGTTTATCAATTAAAGTACTCTACCATCATTTCTAACTTGAAGAATTATGATTTTATCCCTGTATTATGTGTATTTTAGCCTGTAACACCATCTGAAAACCATGTCCTCCACTCTATAACCTCTCTCTCAATTTTAAACAATTTGAGTTTGATTATGAAACTGTAACTAGTCTTCAACCCCATCAGAAATCTGAGAATGACTTAAACATTACTTGGATATATAGGAAGCACCAAACACTGCTTCTCAAACTTAAACAATTGTACAGACATCTGACTACCTGGACAGCCCCCTAATTTCTTACACTTTTGGAGTCTCTGTCTTTAGCTTTTTGGCCCAGGATTATCTGACAGACCTTTGCAAAGCAGGATTATAACGGACTGTTTACACTGTCTTGGCAGAGCGATCAGTTGACTATTTCACATGGTGCATCCTTTACCTGGACAGTATTTTGTCTGCAGATGAAATAGGCAATTTCAGCCCCGTGGCTGCCTTGCCACAATGAGCAACCTCACCTGGAGGTGAAGATGCTCGTTTTTTTTTCTTTGAAGGAGAATGGGGAAATTGTCCGGAGCAGACACGCCTCGTTGTCAAATGATTGAATAACAACAAATGTCACATTCTGTGGACCTCTGATGTTTTTGAAAACTAAGTAAAGTATCTCAAACTGTTAAAATTTAACTACCTGAAGCCATTTCTATTTGAGTAAATTGAAGGTACTTTATTATAACTAAATCAGAATCTAACATAACCATGAGCTTGCTATCTGGCCTTTAACTTGTGTTACTTAATCATCTTAAATAGTTTGTAATAGCAGCTATTAGAAGGACTGGGCCTAAGCCTTGTATTCTTAAATGAGTTGCACACGCGCAGTGCCTACCTAAGAGTAAAAACATTAATCTCAAATTTTGTATCAATATAAGAAATTCACGCCAATGAAAACCTTAAATCTGTATCAATTCTATAAATTAAGTCTGTATAAATTCTATACCAATGTAAGAAATTATAACTTCAATTTATACCAATTATAAAGATTTCTAGCAATTAAGATTATGGTGACCCAAAGTTTTGTTTAAGGATAAAATAATCCATCCCACCTATTTTCTCCCTGTTCAAAATTATGACCATTTCCAAATTATCCTTTAAATGACAACCTATCTATAATTTGTAAAATAACAATTACCAGGCATCCAAAGCCAGGGAATTGGGCTGAAGACTCTCCATAGCTTCTTCCTGATGAATATGGATGATGAGAAATTTTCTAAAGGGGTGAGGAGGGGTAGGAAAATTAGGAAAACTGGTTAGACTCAAGAAGGCTAGTTTTAGCGCCTGCTGTCCAGGCTCTATATATTTGGAAGATTCAGAGCTTGACATACATTCTGACCAGATTCATCTAAAAGGTTGCATGAAGCAAGATAACCCCAAATCAGCAGCAGTCCTAAAGCTGTTCTGGAAGCAAGTCTCTGGACAGTATCAGGAAGCAGGGGGCTGGAGCAACAGGTCAGTTCATCCTCCCAGTGGATGAGTCCTGTCAGACCTGTACGTACTGTAATATATGAATCTCACAGCCAAAATTTTAGCACCACTAAGATTTTCATATGGATTGCGCAGGGTGCACAGATCAGTTAAGAATGAAATTCTGCTCCTTGATTGAGCAGGTGAAAGACAGCTGACTTTTTTATGAGTTAATTTTATTAATAACCAATTGTAATAAATCTTCATTCATGCCTTGTGAAGGATGACATGATGAATCTTTACCTGTTTGATTCTCTTGAATTTTTCTACTTCTTCACGGTGTCTCCCCGCTGTCATATCTGATCCAGATGGCTCCAGATGGACCCCCAGATGGGGTCCAAAGCCTCTTCTTCTTTCCTGTCAATGCAAATACAGAACCTCTTTTCCAAAATAACAAGTCCTTCATCCAGTAACCGGAAATCAATAAGTTTTTAGCGTGACTTCTCTCCCAGTGGAATTTTAATACAACCACCGATCTCAACTATTTTATATCTATGTCTTCTTACTGTATAAGCCTGTTTCCAGGCTCTACCTGTCAAAAGAATCCCAGAAATCCCATGAGTAGACTGTGCTCAAAGATCCTGAGAAATTGTCCTGGAAAGACGTTTGCATGTCTTTAAGGTATATATCCATCCATCCTCCCTGGAGATTAATATTCCCCGTGTCTACCAGCTGCTCTCTGCCTCTCACTGTAAGCTTGTTGTATCAGTTCTGACCCGCAGGAAGAAATCCCCACATGGCTTGGACGAAATCTGTATTCCCTTCTATCCTTAAAAACAATGAAATCAAATTTTTAAAATCTACCTTTGATTCCCTGCTTGTGGGAAGCAGGCAGGTTTTATTGCCTGCCCCTCGCTGCCTCAGAGCAGCCTGCCTGTTTCTATGCACAGCAGGAGCTTCCAGAGCGTCTCTGAGCTGAGGCTCTCTCTGCGTTTCTTTGTTCAAGTTTCCTTCAATGGAACCACGAGTCTTGCTCCACTCCATTTAGAAACCAGTTCTCCCCCGCCCCAGTAAACTATACCATTGTGTGTGTATGTACTATCCGAGAATTCCTAAATTAACAGTAGATTCTCACCTTTCTTGTGGCACACCACTGTAGCATGCAGTTTTTGCTACCTCACTTTATGTTCCCGGGAGGACTGCACTACCAGGCCCCACCCAGGTACCCTTGGATCCACTGATGAACAAACACACACACTCCAGTTACTCTTAAAATGCCTTTGCTAACTCAGTGACTGGGGATTCCTAAACCTCCCCTGTAACCCAAGGCATAACTGAATAGAGTGGCCATTGGCCACTCCATCTGAAAATTCACATGGCTACGCGCCTTTATTTCCTTCTACTACTCTCTCCTTCCTCTTCCCCGGGTCTTTTGATTCTCCCTGTGTCCTCCTGTGAAAGTGTCCTGCCCTGTCCTCAGTCATTGGTTGCTGGTATCTGATTGATCAAGAACCAATTGGGGAATGGGACCTAAGATCCCATAGCATAGGAACCAACCACTACAGGAGCATGTCTACCCACAGCTCCTCCATGGTGTCGGAATTCAGAGGCAAGAAAGGAACCAGCCTGGCATGGCTTGATCCCAAGCTGTGCTCTCCCAAACACTGCTCTGTCCACAGCACACCAACCTTCTCAGAGCCTTCTCCAAGCCTTACAAGCAAGTGTTTAGAGTGAACAGGCTGGATATTTTCTATTTGTTTCTAGGACCACATTCATCCCAGGCACCCTGTGCCTTGGGAGGCTGACCTGCACCAATGTGGTTCCTTTGCCTCCTGGCCTCCAGGCCAGATTTGCAAATAGAGACCACTAGACAGGATGAAAGGGAGCGAGAGAAAGAGAGAGGGAGGCGGGTACTTGTCTCCCATCCCTTTTCTGGGTGTCCCAGGTGAGTGACTGCAGCCCTCTACTGAGAGGTTCAACACCTGTGAGGATGTTCCTCTGCACAGCTCTCCCTGCTCCTGGGTTCCGGCAGTGGTAATGGACCCTCATGGGTACTACATTGGACTTGTGTGTTCCCTTTATTCATCTCAATATTTACAATATGCCTTTTATTTTCCCCAGTCCATACCTGGGGCTAGTGATGGCAAGTGCCTTTAATCCTAAGCACTTAGGAGGCAGAGGAAGGTGGACCTCTGAAGTAGAAATTTCTAGGTTTTTTTAGAGACTCAGTTGTGTCATGTGATATTTTTCTGGAAACTCTTTTTGTTCATTTGGCTGGTTGGTGTTTTGAGACAGGGTTTCTCTGTAGCCCTTGCTGTCCTGGAACTCACTCTGTAGACCAGACTGGCCTTGAACTCAGAGATCCATCTGCGTCTGCCTCCCAAGTGCTGGGATTAAAGGTGTGCACCACCACTGCCTAGCTGGAAACTCTTTTAAGAAGATGTTTTGGTGAGGCAGACACTTGAGAGAACACATGATGTTTGGAAAGAATATAAGTAGAACCCAGTGGACAGTGGGTTCCTCTTACATTGGTTCCTCTTGAAATGTTTCGCTGGTCTTCAGGGGGTCTTCCTAGTCTTCACTGTGAGTGACTTTGTACACAGAAACATGCCAAAGAACTTCTTGCATTCTGGCTGCTTCTTGCCTCTTCCTCGGACTTGGGCCAATCTGGTGGAGCCTTGTGGTTTCCTCTGGATCGAACTGCTGATACTGATTCATGTTTGGTGTTTGCTGATTGGACTGGACTGCTGCCCTGATTCATGTTTGGAATCAGCCCAAGAAAGGCTTCTGAACAGATCCACATCCCCCTTGCCCTACTAACCATCTTTCTCCCCTAACTTTGGTCAGTGGGCTAGAAGGGAGGCTGAAGCATTTAAGAACTCTTATTCAATTAGGTTTTGAAAATCTAAGCCTAAAAATCTCTATGAATGTGAGGCCAGCCTGGTCTATAGAGTTCCAGGACAGCTAGGGCTATGCAGAGGAACCCTGTTTCAAAATATAAAAACCAAAGCCAAAACCAAACAAATCACCTAGCCCAAGTGTACCCTGGGTATAACGCACACTCACGGTTTGTGTTTGTTTTCTTTATGGTGCTGGAGATTAGACACAAGGTCATGTCCATGCTGGGACACACCCATGGTGGATTTGTACTTCTAAAGTGTTGTACTGTACATGTTATTTTCTTACTCTTTCATGCATGTTTTCCCACATCAGCAAATACAAAATCCAGCTTGTTCATCTTAATATCTGCTTGTACCTCCTAGAAAGCATGCATTCCAGCCTGTGTGACTGCTCATGATGATATATAGGTGGTTGCCATCATCTGCCCCTGTGTAAACACTGACACCATGAACACATATATGCATGTAACTCTGTCTGAACTAGGGTTCATTGGGACAATACCCCTAAGCATACCCAAAGGCTGAAGGGTGCTTCCGAGGCCACCACATCTCTCTGGGTTTAAGTCCTGTCTTCTCCCTGGGCATGGTGGTGCACACACAAACCCCAGCATTTGGGAGGTGGACACAGGAGGATCAGGAGTTTGGAAGCTCCTCAGCTACCTCAGTGAATCTGAAGCCAGTCTGGTCTACATGAGACCCTGCCTTTAAAGAAACATATCCAGTCTCCTCGACCAAATAGCCACCACCAGATGCTGGCTTTACTTAAGTCCCCTCCCCCCACCTCCCCTCCCCCACCCCATCACATATCAGATTGTGACAGTACCTTCTCTGGGCAGTTGAAAGGAACAGTCAAACAGGCAAAAATGGAAGCCGCGTATACACCCTCCAGCTCCTCCACCCTCTCAGGTTCAATGTCTCCACCTGTAGAAGTGTTACTTTCCCAGTTGAGTGGTTCTAAAGATGAACTCGCCCAAGGTTATGAAGTTTAAATGAAACAATCCAAGCAGAGCGTTTAGCACCGTGCCTGGCCCATGGCTGAGCTCCACCAGCTTCTACCATTAGTGCTCATGATCTCTACTGCCTTCACGTTTTATTACGGTTATTAGGATCTCCATAACCTTTATAGAAGTTATATGTTATGTTGATTGTGGTTCTTAGCAGCTGAAATTATTTGTTCAGAGAAATCTAGGTAGAAGGGCTCACTTAAATGGACCCTTTAGGCCTAGAAACGTACACAGAAACAGAGCGTATTAATTTGTTCCTTGTTAGTTTCTGTTGGGGAAATTAAGCACAGCTCTTTCCTCAGCTGTAATGTGGGGTTGGGGTGGGCGTGGGGGGTGTTGTAGGAGAATGAATCTGTTGATGTCGGGATTTTTGTTTTGGTTTAGTTTTGGGTTTTTGAGACAGTGTTTCTTTGTATATCCCTGGCTATCCGGGAACTCTCTCTGTAGACCAGGCTAGCCTCAAGCACAGATCTGTTTGCCTCTGTCTCCCTAGTGCAGGGATTAAAAGTGTGAGCCACCATGGCCAGCTGTTTTTAACAGTTTTATATCTATATTTTTATTTTATTAATTTATTTTTGAGGGCTGGTGAGATAGCTCAGTGGGTAAGAGTACTGACTGCTCTTCTGAAGGTGCTGAGTTCAAATCTCAGCAAGCACATGGTGGCTCACAACCATTTGTAATGAGATCTAACGCCCTCTTCTGGTATGTCTAAAGACAGCTACAGTGTACTTATATAAAAGAATAAATAAATAAAGCCCTAGAGATGTAGACTGACGTACCTGGCTTTTAAAAAAAAATATTTTTGAGACAGTGCTTCACTGTATAGCCTGGAAGTCACTATCTAGACCAGACTGTTCTTGAACTCATAGAGATCCACCTGCCTCTGCTTCTGAGTGCTGGGATTAAAGGTGTGAGCCCTGATATCACGCCTTTATTTTTATTTATGTGAGTGTCTATGTCCATATGAGTCTATGTAAAGAATGTGCCAGTGCCTGTGGAGTTCAGAAAAGGGTGTCATAGGAGATTGTGTGAGCCTCCACGTGGATGGAACCAAACACGAGTTCTCTGGAAGAGCAGAAACCACTCTTACCTGCTAAGCCATCCTTTCAACCCATTTTGATTTTTTTAAAGATATTTATTTATTTATTTATTTAGTGTGCATCTATGTACATACAGTCCACACATGCACATGTCCAGAGCACATGTGGAGTCAGGTCTCTCCTTCTATCCTGTGAGTCACGGGGATGGACCCCAGATCAGATCATCAAGCTCGGTGGCAAGTGTCTTCACCACTGAGCCACACTGCTGGCCCAAGCCGGATTGCTTCCATGACGTTTTCTATAAAGATGAACACTTGTGATTTTCACCTTCCTCCGTAGACTCAGCCCTGTGAGGGCTGCCAGAGAACATGAGGGGAAGACTTCTGTCTACAGTCCTTGAACCCTGGGGATTATACATATTGGAATGGAGTTAATGTCATAGGGTGTTATGAATTGCCTTGTAAACCAGGTGGAATATTTGTGGGGGGCTTCAAGTGAACCCAGGAAGGGAGTCATTGTTGCTGGAAAAATGTCTGTATTTCTCAGAACTCATGCCTCCAACAGAGACTTATTAGTTTTGTTTGGTTGTTTTTAGTTCTTTTTGTTTTTGGAGACAGAGTTTCGCTGTGTAGCCCGGGCCGTCCTGAAACTTACTCTGTAGACCAGGCTGGATTCAAACTCATAGATTGGTCTGCCTCGGCTTCCTGCCTTCTGTCTCCTGAATGCTGGGCTTAAAGGTACACTCCACTACTGCCGGGCAAGACTTACTAGTTTTAACCACAGCTGTGACAATAAATCCAGAGACCTGCAAACATATTGCCTAACACCGTCTGTCAGTACCCAGGCTGTCTGAAAACCTTTTGATAGAACTTGAATCTGTTTAGGCCAGCTTCCCAGCCCAGGTTTCTGTCCAGACAGCATTTACCAGGAAGCAACAGGCATGAGAACGTAGTCCATTGCCCACTAGGGTAAAAGCCACTGGGCCAGATGTCTCACCACGTGGACCATGGAGTAGAGCAAGGCAAGGGGCGGGGTACTGTCCACCCCACCTTGTCCCTGGCACACAAGGGAGCCTGCTCCACAAGTCTGTTTGCCCTGAGAAACTGGGACCAGGCCAAGGACTACTCAGCCAGCACAAACAGGTAACAAGATCCTGCCCACTCCGCCATCCAGTGGTGGCAAACTTTACCCTCTGGTTCTGGTGTGTATTAGCTCGCCTGACAAGAAGGGAAGTGGAAATCGAGAGAGGCAGATTCCTAGGCTCATTCTCAAAATTCTGAGACTGTGAAAGAAACTTACTTCAGGAAGAAGTGAGAGTTGATTCAGACCACAATCTAGTGGCCAGATCCCCCAACGGATAAATACAACCATTAGAAGTCAGGAGAGTTTGTTTATGTAGTGGATTACATTGATGGATTTCCGTATATCAAACCATCCCTGCATCCCTAGGATGAAGCCTAGTTGATCATGGTGAATTATTATTGTTTGGTGCATTCTTGGATTCGGTTGGCCAGAATTTTGTTGAGAATTTTTGCATCAGTGTTCATAAGGGAAATTGGTCTGAGGTTCTCTTTCCTTGTTTGGTCTTTGGTTTAGGTATAAGCGTTATTGTGGCTTCATAGAATGAATTGGGCAGTGTTCCTTGAGTTTCTATTTTGTGGAATAGTTTGAAGAATATTGGTATTAGTTCTTTGAAGATTGGATAGAATTCCCCACTAAACCCATCTGGTCCTGGATTCTTTTTGTTGGGAGACTATTAACAACTGCTTCTATTTCCTCAGGACTTATGGTACTATTTAGATGGTTTATCTGATCCTGTTTTACCATTGGCGCTTGGTATGTATCTAGGAAATTGTCCATTTCATCCAGATTTTCCAATTTTGTTGAGTATAAGCTCTTATAGTAGGAACTGATGCTTTTGCTGAATTTCCGCAGTTTCTGTTAGTATGTCTCCCTTTTCATTTCTGATTTTATTAATTTGTGTAGTGCCTCTGAGCCCTCTGGTTAGTTTGGCTACGGGTTTATCTTGTTGATTTTCTCAAAGAACCAGCTCCTGGTTTTGTTGATTCTTTGTATAATTCTTTTTGTTTCTATTTGATTGATTTCGGCCCTGAGTTTGATTATGCTGTAAACTGGTAGCCAACATCAAACTAAATGGAGAGAAACTTGAAGCAATCCCACTAAAATCAGGGACCAGATGGGGCTGCCCACTCTTTCCCTATCTATTCAATGTAGTACTCGAAGTCCTAGCCAGAGCAATTAGACAACAAAAGGAGGTCAAAGGTATACAAATTGGAAAGGAAGAAGTCAAAATATCACTATTTGCAGATCATGTGATCTTATACTTAAGCAACCCAGAAAAGTCCTCCAGAGAACCCTAAAGCTGATAAACAACTTCAGCAAAGTGGCTGGATATAAAATTAACTCAAAAAAAAAAAATCAGTGGCCTTCCTCAACTCAAAGGATAAACAAGCTGAGAAAGAAATTAGGGAAATGACACCCTTCCTAATAGTCACAAATAATATTACATACCTTGGTGTGACTTTAACCAAGCAAGTGAAAGATCTGTATGACAAGAACTTCAAACCTCTGAAGAAAGAAATCATAGAAGATCTCAGAAGATGGAAGGATCTCCCATGCTCATGGATTAGAAGGATTAATATAGTAAAAATGGCCATTTTGCAGAAAGAAATCTACAGATTCAATGCAATCCCCATCAAAATTCCAAATCAATTCTTCATAGAGCTAGAAAGAGCAATCTACAAATTCATCTGGAATAACAAAAAACCCAGGGTATCAAAAACTATTCTCCACAACAAAAGATTTCCTGGGGGAATCACCATCCCTGACCTCAAGCTCCGATACAGAGCAATGGTGATAAAAACTGCATGGTATTGGTACAGTGACAGGCAGGAAGATCAATGGAGTAGAATTGAATACCCAGAAATGAACCCACACATCTACGGTCACTTGATATTCGACAAAGGTGCTAAAAACATCCAGTGGAAAAAAGACAACATTTTTAACAAATGGTGCTGGATCAACTGGAGGTCAGCATGCAGAAAAATGCAAATCGACCCATTCTTATCTCCTTGTACAAAGCTCAAGTCCAAGTGGATCAAGGACCTCCACATAAAACCAGACACACTGAAACTTATAGAGAAGAAAGTGGGAAAGAACCTTGAACACATACATGGGCACAGGGGAAAAGTTCCTGACTAGAACGCCAATGCTCTAAGAACAAGAATCGACAAATGGGACCTCATAAAACTGCAAAGCTTCTGTAAGGAAAAAGACATTGTCAATAGGACAAAACGGCAACCAACAAACTGGGAAAATATCTCTACCAATCCTATATCTGATAGAAGCTAAGATCCAATGTATACAAAGAACTCAAGAAGTTAGACTCCAGAAAGTCAAATAACCCTATTTTAAAAAATAGGGTACAAGCCAGGTTATATGGAGTACTATTCAGCTATTAAAAACAATGAATTCATGAAATTCTTAGGCAAATGGATTGAACTAGAAAGTGTCATCCTGAGTGAGGTAACCCAATCACAAAAGAACACACATGGTATGCACTCACTGATAAGTGGATGTTAGCCCAGCAGCTCAAAATAAGTTACAATTCACAGACCACAGGACGCTCAAGAAGAAGGAAGACCAAAATGGGGGTGCTTTGGTTCCTCTGAGAAAGGGAGCAAAATACTCACAGGAGCAATTATGGAGACAAAGTGTGGAGCAGAGACTGAAGGAAAGGCCACCCAGAGACTGTCCTACCTGGGGATTCATCCTATAAACAGTCACCAAACCCCAAAACTACTATGGATGACAAGAAGTGCATACTGAAAGGAGCCTGTTATCGTTGTCTCCGGAGGGGACCTGCCAGAGCCTTACAGATACAGAGGCAGATGCTAGCAGCCAGCCATTGGACTGAGTGTGGGGTCCCCAATGGAGGAGTTGGAGGACGGTCCAGAGGAGCTGAAGGGGTTTACAGCCCCATGGGAAGAACAAGGATGTCGGCTACCTAGGACTCCCAGGGACTAAGCCATCAACCAAGGGGTACACATGGTTCCAGCCAAAAGTGTGACAGAGGAATGCCTTGTCGGGCATCAGTAGGAAGAGAGGTCCTTGGTCCTGTGAAGGCTTGACAGAAGCCCCAGCGTGGGGAAATCAAGTGGGGGTCATGGGAGTGGGTTAGGTGGAGGGGCATATTCTTGGAGGCAGGGGGTGGGAGAATGGGTTGGGGGTTTTCAAGGAGGGGGGAAACCGGGAAGGGGTATAACATTTGAAATGTAAATGAAGAATATAGTCAATAGAAATAAATAAATAAATAAATATTTAAAAAAAGAAGTCAGGTGAGATGGGCCTGCTAGTGTAACAATGATGTCAGAGGGGGGCACCCAGACAGACTGAACTGATGCCCACTCCACAGGAGGATGTCTAGGACTGTAAACCTGGCCAGCCGGGCGGTGGTGGCGCACGCCTGTAATCCCAGCACTCTGGGAGGCAGAGGCAGGTGGATTTCTGAGTTCGAGGCCAGCCTGGTTGACAGAGTGAGTTCCAGGACAGCCAGGGCTACACAGAGAAACCCTGTCTCAAAAAAAACAAAAACAAAAACAAAAACAAAAACAAAACCTGGCCAAAAGTCTGTGGCTGGAGAGGTCATCGCTCTAGTGGGAAGCTGCCGTTATTGATGCTAAATGGACCCGTGTCTGTCAGACAGCCCTCTAAATCACTACGTGTGTGCACAGAAGACTGGTGCCACTGGCCGCACTGATGTCCAGCCATAAATGGGGTGTCTGTGTCGTTTCCTCCAAGGCTTGAGCACCATCTCAGGAGAAAAACAGAGAAGCAGAGGCGGTGAGCGCCGTGTGGAGCATGGGTCTCCTGACATGGCATGGCCACTGCTCTCTCAGACTCATAGCTGTGGTTTCCAGCTTCACGAGTCTGGTCCACCAACAACCTGCCAAGGGAGGGAGGGGGGCCCACTGCTCCCTAGGGATTTATTCACAGTTAACGGTTGATGGGTGGGGAAGAAGCAGTGTCCTCAGTAGTGTAGAAGTCACTGGTCAAGTGCTTCTGTATTCATCACTGGAGCACACGCTTGCACACACACATGCATGCATGCACACGCGCACATACATGTGCACATGCGCACACACACACACACACACACACACACACACACACACACGCATGTCCCCCGAAGTCATGCCCAGATAGCCTTGGATCTGCAGCCCCGGGTCTTCACTTTCCTGTGTGGGGAGGACAGCTGGCTGCCCTTCCCACCTCCAGTCCGGTGGCATCCACTCTCCTATGTCATCTCTACTGGAGTGGAGCGGAACGGGGTTTCCCTGAGCGCAGAACCTCTGCAGCGTTCTCTGCAGCCTACCAGCCATTGGCATGGTGCCCAGCACACAAAATGACATTATTTTGTTCCCACTAAATTAACTAATGCAGGGGAATATAATGTTTTTTATGGAGGAGTGAAGCTTAGTAGCATGGATTGCTGAGCAGGTGCAGGGCCCTGCCTCTGAGCCCAAGGACTGCAAACAATGGCAAGAAGCAGCAGGAGTTGGTGAGGGTGTGAGCCTCAGGCTGGTGAGGGTGTGAGCCTCCGGGCCTGTGAGGGTGTGAGCCTGGGGTGGGGGCAGTGAGGGTGTGAGCCTCAGGCTGGTGAGGGTGTGAGCCTGGGGGGGGGGGGGAGGGGGCTGGTGAGGGTGTGAGCCTCCGGGCCTGTGAGGGTGTGAGCCTGGGGTGGGGGGCAGTGAGGGTGTGAACCATGGGCTGGTGAGGGTGTGAGCCTCGGGCTGGTGAGGGTGTGGGCCACGGGCCTGTGAGGGTGTGAGCAATGGGGCCTTATACTTTGCTCCTGGGATTAAGTGCTTCATCTGCTTTAGAAAACAATGTGGTGTGGCTGGAGAGATGGCGCAGTGGCTAAGAGCACTGACTGTTCTCCTAGAAGTCCTGAGTTCAAATGCCACCAACCACATGGTGGCTCACAGCTATCTGTAATGAGATCTGATGCCCTCTTCTGGTGTGTCTGAGGACAGCTACAGTGTACTCATATATATATGTATATATAATAAATAAATAGATCTTTAAAAAAAAGAAAACAATGTGGCAATTTCTCAATACATTAAATGTAGAGTTAGCACGTGACACCCAGTAAACACCCCCTATGCAGACCATGAGGAATTAAACTAGGTGTCACAGTGTGTAAGAGTGCTTAACACACAAGCCAGACACACCCGAGTCCCGTCCCAGGAACTGGCAGCAGCAGGAGAGAACCGGCTCCTGAGAACCCTCTGGCTTCGTCCCTTCTTACACGCACCACAGCACACAGTGGCACACCCTCACCCACAGTTGCACACATGTATCACACACATATACAACAAAAGTAAACAAATAATAAACGTTTGCGGGTGCATAAATAAGTCCACGGAACCGGCATGCTTTTGAAAATCTCCTAGAAGCAATATCCGTAATAGCCCCAGGATATAAAACAATCCAAGTTGCTGGGTGGACAAACATACTGCAGTATATAGTGAAACGGTACTCAGTCATAAAGGGGTAAGCTGCAAATTGGTGCCGTGTAAGAGATCGTGTTAAGTGAGAGAAGCCATGTGCTGTTTAATAAATAAAGAATACCAGAACGGGCAATTCCATGGAGACATTTCCCAGAGCGCGTCCCTTTTGGTTCAGCCCTCCAGGAGCCCTGAAAGAGGTAAGAGTCGCTTGTCTCATTGCTACAGCAAACCACCTGGAAAAGGCAACCTAAAGAAGAAAGGGTTTGTCCTGGCTCACAGCTCTGGGGGTTTCAACCCAGCATGGCTCGAAGAAGGCACGGTGACAGGACCAGATGGTAGCACACCTGGGCTGGGCTGGGCGCTGGAAGCTTAACTCAGATCCTCTGAGAGAGCAGAAAGTGCTCTTAACCACTGAGCCATCAATCCAGACCTCTAGGAAGACTACAGTAGAGATGCACACTGCTTCCTGGACCACAGTACACTTCTGAAGGGCCAACCTGTAGGTCTCATCTTCCTCCCCGCCTCCCCTTCCAAGACCTCCTCATCACTGGATACCTGCTTAGGTTTCTCTGCTGGGGGTGGGGTGGGGTTGGGGGGGGGGGGAAGACCGTGCAGGAGAGAAGGAAGGAAAAGCTGTCGCCATGGGATGAGGGTCAAGAGCGTGGCCCGGGACGTCCAATTGGAGCTAAGAACAGCCCAGATGGAGCACGGTGAAGAGTTGTCGATGGGAAAGTTGGTTCTAATGCATGGAGGGTAGGCAGCTAGCCAGTCATTGTGCTGTTTAGGACTTGTTGTAAATATAAAGGCTGTGTGTGTGTGTGTGTGTGTGTGTGTGTGTGTGTGTGTGTGTTTTATCTGGGAACTCAATAACTTAAGGCGGGTAGAACCCCCGGGGTCAGGATTTAAAGAAATCTCTACAGCACTGCATCCTGCCACACGGATCCTGGAGTAAGGTCTTGAACTACACTGGTTTCCACTCGGTCTGAACACACACTGCACAGCCTGCATCCTTGCTGGAAAGGGCAGAGCGGCACTGAATCAGACAGCGCCTGTCCCACGGAACTCGGCCGTAACTCGCCTGCCCCACTGCCTGGCTGTCTGCCCTAGCAAGCAGCACTGAGGAACAGTAAAGCAGACCAGGGGCTGGCCTGCTTCTGCAGCTGAGCCAGAACACCATCGCGAAGGCCACGGTCACAGTGTGAAGAGCACTCTGTGGTCATGTCTAAACCTGGGTGTGGCAGCAATCCCAATTGAGGAATGAGATTCGATTAGAAATCTCTTGGGGGATATCATCGGTTGTATTTTTATTAAGTTTTTAGTGTTCATTATGGATTATCATTCACATATCCCAGTGTACTTTGCTCTTCCTTGCCACACCCAAGGATATCATTATTTTAAGCATTGCACATTTTTGAAATATTTATTTTTTGCTTGTGTGTGTGTGTGTGATGGGGAGGGGCCACTGTGCACATGTGGCGTTCAGGAGACAGCTTTGCATGCTGTTCTTTCCATCCAGAAAGGCCGTGGGAGGGAAGAGGACTGACTGGGTCATTAGGTCTGCATGGCAAGTGCTTTTATCCAGAGCGACCCCTAAACCTTGTGGTTTTCTGTCTATGTTGGGCCACTTTCTGGTGTGGTTGGCTGGGGAGGGATCTGAGGCTTTTTCTTGTGTAGTGATAAAGGTAGGCCCTACTGGTGAGCCACACTGTAACTCTAGATGAATTTTATAAGCAGGCTCATATACATACATACATACATACATACATACATACATACATACATACAAACATATATACATACATGTATACATACATACATACATACATACATACATGCACACATACATACACACACACATATAGTGCCCAGCGCAGTAGTGAATGTCTTTAAGCCCAGCATTGGGGAAACAGAGGCAAGCAGATCTCTGTGAGCTTGAGGCCAGCATGGTCCACATAGTGAATTTCAGACTAGTCAAAGTTACACAGTGAGACTCTGACTCTAAAAAGGTGCTTATTTGTATGTCTGCGAGCATTTTGACTGCATGTGTACACACACACCATGTGCTTGCTGTGCCGAGGAGGCTAGAGGAGAGCATGGAATCTCCTGTACCTGGAGTTAGAGGTTTGTGAGGTGCCCCATGGGCGCTGAGAACCAAAGCTGGATCCTCGGCGGGGCAGCAAGTGCTCTTAACTGCCTTCCCTCCATCTCCTCCTGGGAGCAATCTTTTAGCAATCTGCTGTCTCTCTCCAGCAAATTCTGAGAGGCCCAGCCTCCTTTCCAGACAGATAAAGGGAAGCAGAGGCCAGAGAGGCAACTCGGCTACCATTGTCCCTGGGGCAGGGCCCATGGCCTCTCAGGCGTAGTCAAAAGGCAGCACCGGGCCGCTGAGTTAGCCTCCAGAGGACAGTCCTGCTCTCCTGACCTCCAACTGCCCTTCCTACAGCGCAGATGATTGGATCATGCGTCTCCCTCAGCTTGCAGAGTCTCCTCTGTGGGGAAGCGGCTGTATGAGGGGAGGCAGTGCTGACCACCTTTGGAGACTTATGCTTCAGAGGAGGGTCTGGGGCATCCAAGCCAACAGCATTCAGAAACAAGCTCTACAAATTAATTCAATGCAGATGCACTAATTCAGTGCCAGGCCTCGGTGAACATAAGGCCAAACATGCTTCTCAGCCGTGCACCAGGAATCAGGATACAAAGAAATCACCTTGTCACGAGTCTGGAGACAGTTTGAGATTGTACGTGTGTATGCATGTTCATATGTGTGCTGGAGCACACGAGCGCGTGCGTGCATCTGTAGGCCAGAGGTCAACCTCAGGTACTGTGTTTTAGGACTCTAGGCTGGTTGGACAGAGAAATCCCCCTGCCTCCGCTCTTCAGTGCTTTGATTACAAGGCAAGAAATGTCTGTGCTTGGCTAGGATGGATCAGATGGAGTGATGACCATTGCTATTGAGACCTCCTCTCCACAACAGAGAACCCTTCCCGGATGGCGCCACAGTTGGCCCAGCAGGAAGGCTCAGCGTGGGAACTTTACCTAATAAGCCCGACAGCCTGAGTTAGATCCCAGGGAAGAGAAAGGAGAGCTGAGTCCGGAAAGCCTGCCTCAGACCTCCACGTGTGTGCAGTGGTCCGTGTGTGCTTGTACACACACACACACACACACACACACACATACACACCTCACACAGACATAGTACATACACACATCCTGTACACCAAACACACTATATACACCACACACACACACATACACCTCACACAGACATAGTACATACACACACCATATACACCACACACACACACACACACCTCACACAGACATAGTACATACACACACCATATACACCACACACACACACACACACACACACCTCACATACACACATCCCGTACACCAAACACACTATATACACCACACACACACACACACCTCACACAGACATAGTACATACACACATCCTGTACACCAAACACACCATATACACCACACACACACACACACACACACACCTCATATACATATTACATACACACATCCCGTACACCAAACACACCATATACATCACACACAACACATAAACCATACATATACGTCCCTCACACACACACCACCCTCCACCCACCCCCACACATACACTAATGAAATAAATCAAGTCCCATAAGGTAGGTGGCTCATCAGGTAAAGGTGTTTGCTCCCAAGCCCGATGCCTTGAGTCCCCCCACCCCCAAACTGTGCGACAGAAGGAGAGGACTGGCCCTCAAGTTGTCCTCTGACTTCACACGCACAGTGGCAAGTGTGTCATGGTAGAAGCAGGAAGAATGTAATCGAAGCCAAACCTGGGCTACAGAACGAGACCAAGATCATGATTCAAAGAAAAGACAAAACTGAAGGAGCCGACGAATCAGCTGCCTGCGGCTTGCAGCAGCCAAAGGCTCCGTGAGCGCATGCGCCGAAGAGGCGTCCACTGACCTGACCTCCGGATCCTAAGCCGACTCCTGACCTCCAGAACTAAGTGTCTGTCATTTCAGCCGCTCTGTGACCTTTGGTTATAACACTCAGTTTGCTCCCCATTGCTGTCATAAAATGCCATGACTCAAGGCATGATATCTTTCTTTCTTTCTTTCTTTCTTTTTTTCTTTTAATTACTTAAAAAAAAGTTGCGTGTTGGCCTGGAGAGATGGCTCACCGGTTAAGAGCACTAACCACAGACTGCTCTTCCAGAGGTCCTGAGTTCAATTCCCAGCAACCACCTGGTGGCCCACAACCATTTGTAATGAGATCGGATGCCCTTTTCTGGTGAGTCTGAAGACAGCTACAGTGTACTCACATACATAAAAAATAAATCTTTTTTTAAAAAGTTGCATATTTATTTTGTTTTCTGACTCTGCTTGTGCTTCCAACACTTTCACAAACGATTTTCTACTCCTCAGTAAGGAACGCCCGCTTGATCCTGCCCCGGTCACACTTGGCACATACGGAGCCACCATGGGCTCTACTGATGGCTTCTTTGTCTTAGACAAGCTCATCGGGACTTCGGGTCTCACAGCGCGAACCCCTCGCGGTCTGCCTGGCACGCGCCACACGCGGGGTTAGGTGCTTTGCCAACCTTCTCGGTGTAAAGGTAAACAATCCCGCTGCCAGCGGTTCGAGACAGCCTAGCTTTGTTAGCGGCTGTGTTGCAGGAAAGCCTACGGCCGTATGTCAGACGCTGGACCGTCCTGAGTGCCTCTAAGCACCGTCCCCGGAAGAGCGACTTATTTCACCTTATGTCCATCATGAAGGAAAGTCGGGCCAGGAGCTCGAGCAGGGACTAGAGCAGCTCTGTGAAGGAACACAGCTTACACGGTTGCACCGTCACCCACCCGCTCAGTCTGCTTTCCTAGGGCGCTCAGGACATGGGCCCTGGAGTGGCACTGTCCCCGGTAGGCGGGGCCCTCCCACACTGGACTGGCATTCTAATGGAGCCATTTTCTCAGCCCAGTCCCTTTTCTCAGGTGACTCCACCTTGTGTCATGTTGACAAAAATACTAACCAGGATAAATACCCAAGCGGACTGAGTGTTTTTCTAAGGGATCTGGCAGTGGAAATTGGTGTTAGTTTCCTGTTGCTGTTTAACAAAAACCCCAGACTGGATGGTTAAAACTATAGAAAATTGTCTCTGTGTTCTGGGGGCCAGAGGTCAACCGCGCACGTGTCAGGAGGACCCCCTCGGGTCCTGCTCAGCTTCTGGTGTCCTGAGGCCTTCTGTAGCTCACAGTGGCCTAGCCCAAGGCTTTGCCTCCTGCGAATTCCCTCGTGCTGCTCCCGGAAGGACCCTTGGCTCTAGACTTAATATTCATCTGGAGAAGCTGGGATGTTCTTAGCTTGAAATATTTAATTAACTCTTCAGAGACCCTTTTCCAAAATAAGGTCTTGGCTACATGTTTGGAGGATCAGAACAAGAGAAGCTCCTTTAGAGACCTGAACCTCGGGCTCTGCCCGTGTCTCTGTGTCTCCTGGAGGCCCGCCCTACCTCTCTCCTGTAGTCAGTGGAAACAGTGTTCCTCAGAATCACACAGCAGGTCACCTGCGCTCTGTGGCTCGGTGACTTGTGACCCTGTCTTCTCACCTCCACCCTGCTGGTGGATCTTGCTACTGATGTTCTCCGTGTTGCTGAGGCCGTGGGAGAGCCGTGGTTGACAGAGACTCAGCTCACTACGGGGGAGGAAAGGTAAAAGAGAGACAGCTGTCACATCATTGCATTAGGAACAGTGACAAACAGCCAGCTGTCATGACTTCTGGCGTAATCCCCACAGCCAGCCAGGCAGCTGGTGCTCAGAACCCCACTTCGGAGGTTTAGAAAGAATTAAGTGATGTTTCCAAGTCTGGTAAGCTTCAGAGCGGCGATTCGAGCTCCGTACAGCCTGGCTCTAAATGCACACTGCAAGAGGAGGCTCTGTGTGGGCAGGTGTTTAAAGGGGCCTGGGATGACTGCTGGAGAAATGCTGCCCAGTCTCCTCAGCCTGGGACCTGCTGCAGCCCTGGCCTGGGTCGGTGGCTGGCACTCCGTTGAGTCTAAGCAAGCTGGGCTGCAGCCATCTCCCCATGAGAGCGGATCGCAAGCCCTTGAGCCTGTTCCCTGCCCACTCCCCTCTCTCTGAGTGAGCCTCCCCCAGCCATTTCTCTCAGTCTCTCTTCATCACACACAGAACTACCAGAAATTTCTTGCCATCACCTGTGAGGGATAATTTAAAGGAGACATAGTCATCAGAAGTGACAGGGGCATCAGAGCCTGAGACAATCCCAATGCAAGAAAGATGGGTGAAGCTTGACCCTTCCGTGAAGGACTGAAGAAGGTACAGGGCAGGTGAACCCCTTGAGGCCCTTTTTGGGGAGATACCATGAAGGCAAATATCTCATCATGTGATCAAACCCAGCCGATCACATAAACAAGATTACAGGATTGGTCATCGGGCTGCTGGGACTTCTCAGATGAGACTCCCCAAGGGCAGAGAGGAGAGACTGTCGTCCACACACAAACCCCTGGAGCCCAGCCCACAGAGTAGACCAGGCTCTGTGGGAGGAGGGTTGAGGGCCCAAGGGACAGAGTCACTGGCCTGTGGACACAAGTTCAGCTGGCTTCCTTCAGCGTTCTTTTCTAGTGGAAATTGCACAGCTACAGACCAACCTGTGGAAGTGAGGGTCCGGGACATGACTATATAGGCTGACAGAGCTGACAGGAGGTGTTTCCTTCTGAGGGAAGTCAGCATTTTCCTGAGC